>NC_041395.2:79454634-79754634 GCF_900747795.2 Erpetoichthys calabaricus
ACTCGTTAAAGTAGTAAATGACTTGCGGGTAAATACAGACAGAAGCCGTTTATCTGTTCTCATCCTCTTAGATCTGAGTGCTGCATTTGATACCATTGATCACAATATTCTTAGAAATCGTCTTAGTCAATGGGTGGACCTCTCTGGCAGTGTCTTAAATTGGTTTGAATCCTACCTGGCAGGTAGAAAATTCTTTGTTAGTTGTGGTAATTATACTTCAAAGACACATGAGACATGATGATGTTCCACAAGGCTCTAACCCTGGGTCAACTGCTCTTTTCGATTTACATGCTTCCGTTAGGTCAGATTATCTCGGGGCATAACGTGAGCTACCACAGCTATGCTGATGACACACAACTGTACAATAATATGAAAAAATTTGGGAACCCCTCTTAATTCTTTGGATTTTTGTTTATCATTGGCTGAGTTTTCAAAGTAGCAACTTCCTTTTAATGTATGACATGCCTTATGGAAACAGTAGTATTTCAGCAGTGACATTAAGTTTATTGGGTTAACAGAAAATATGCAATATGCATCATAACAAAATTAGACAGGTGTATAAATTTGGGCACCCCAACAGAGATATTACATCAATACTTAGTTGAGCCTCCTTTTGCAAATATAACAGCCTCTAGACGCCTCCTATAGCCTTTGATGAGTGTCTGGATTCTGGATGGAGGTATTTTTGACCATTCTTCCATACAAAATCTCTCTAGTTCAGTTAAATTTGATGGCTGCCAAGCATGGACAGCCTGCTTCAAATCATCCTATAGAATTTCGATGATATTCAAGTCAGGGGACTGTGACGGCCATTCCAGAACATTGTACTTCTCCCTCTGCATGAATGCCATTGTAGATTTCGAACTATGTTTTGGGTCATTGTCTTGTCAACCCCAGCGTAACTTCAACTTTGTGACTGATGCTTGAACATTATCCTGAAGAATTTGTTGATATTGGGTTGAATTCATCCGACCCTCGACTTTAACAAGGGCCCCAGTCCCTGAACAAGCCACACAGCCCCACAGCCCCACAGCATGATGGAACCTCCACCAAATTTGACAGTAGGTAGCAGGTGTTTTTCTTGGAATGCGGTGCTCTTCTTCCACCATGCAAAGCGCTTTTTGTTATGACCAGATAACTCAATTTTTGTCTCATTAGTCCAAAGCACTTTGTTCCAAAATTAATCTGGCTTGTCTAATTGAGCATTTGCATACAGTCATATGAAAAAGTTTGGGAACTCCTCTCAGCCTGCATAATACTTTACTCTCAACAAAAAAGATAACAGTGGTATGTCTTTCATTTCCTAGGAACATCTAAGTACTGGGGTGTTTTCTAAACAATGATTCTTAGTGAAGCAGTATTTAGTTGTATGAAATTAACACTAGAATTACCAGAGCCTACGAAAAAACTCGTAGATCTGGCCCACCTTAAATCGCTTCTTAAATCCATTCACACCTCTCCGCCAGCACCTTTTGTCATCTAAATGTGCTGATAAACACAAGCTTCAAGCAGCCGGCTATTCCATCCTGCCACCGACTTAGAACGTGCACGAACTTCTCCCAGCTCATGCCTTGATTGATTATCTGGGAGTGAAGTGGAGTTTTAGAGTGGAAATAATAGATTGTTATTTGGAACACACGCATTTCATGTGTGTTCCGTTTCTACAGTAATCTGTGTAATCACATTGTTAAAACAGAAACTTTGAAACGGTGGCACAGTGGGTAGCGCTGCTGCCTCGCAGTTGGGAGACCTGGGGACCTGGGTTCACTTCCCGGGTCCTCCCTGCGTGGAGTTTGTATGTTCTCCCCGTGTCTGCGTGGGTTTCCTCCGGGCGCTCCGGTTTCCTCCCACAGTCCAAAGACATGCTGGTTAGGTGGATTGGCGATTCTAAATTGGCCCTAGTGTATGCTTGGTGTGTGGGTGGGTGTGTTTGTGTGTGTCCTGCAGTGGGTTGGCACCCTGCCCGGGATTGGTTCCTGTCTTGTGCCCTGTGTTGGCTGGGATTGGCTCCAGCAGACCCCCGTGACCCTGTGTTCGGATTCAGCGGGTTGGAAAATGGATGGATGTTACAAAATGTTGGCATAAACTATAAAATGTGTGAAACCTGAAGCCCAAAGATCAAATAAACACTTTCACAAAAGGTTCAACAATGATACAACAGCTTCTGTGGTGTAATGCTCAGATTTGCTGACTCAGAGCGCAGCAGGCTTGCTGTGCCTCAGAGACCTGAGTTTGATTCCCCGCTGGGGAGAAAATGTTACTTTTTTTTCTTTTTAACTTTCGCCACCCTGCCTGCCTGCCTGAACTCCCTGTCTATCTATATAGTAATAACAGTAATTTTATTATTATATAGCAGCTTCCCTGTCTGCCTATCATATAGTGCCTTTCCTTCCTATCTATCTATATATCTATCCCCTTAGTTGTTTTTTTATATATCTATTATACAGTGCCTATGGGGTGCCAAACAGGCAATTACAATGATTTTCGGAATATATAAAGTCATTCCTGAATATATAAACTCAAAATTTGAATATATAAAGTAATTCCTGAATATACTGTACAGTATAAAGTCAGTGTCAGAATATATAAAGTCATTCCAAAATAAAGTCCCTGTACGATCGGTGTCAGAGCTTGGTCCGCATTGCCGGCAGTAAGTCGAACCCGTTTCCTGTGAGAGTTGGACTCCGCCAGGGCTGCCCTTTGTCACCGATTCTGTTCATAACTTTTATGGACAGAATTTCTAGGCGCAGCCAGGGTGTTGAGGGGGTCCGGCTTGGTGGACTCAGGATTGGGACACTGCTTTTTGCAGATGATGTTGTCCTGTTTGCTTCATCAGGCCGTGATCTTCAGCTCTCTCTGAATCGGTTCGCAGCTGAGTGTGAAGCAGCTGGGATGGGAATCAGCACCTCCAAATCCGAGACCATGGTCCTCAGCCAGAAAAGGGTGGAGTGCCCTCTCAGGGTTGGGAGCGAGATCCTGCCCCAAGTGGAGGAGTTCAAGTATCTCGGGGTCTTGTTCATGAGTGAGGGAAGAATGGAGCGTGAGATCGACAGGCGGATTGGTGCTGCGTCCGCAGTGATGCGGGCTCTGCATCGGTCTGACGTGGTGAAAAAGGAGCTGAGCCATAAGGCAAAGCTCTCAATTTACCAGTCGATCTGTGTTCCTACCCTCACCTATGGTCATGAGCTATGGGTAGTGACCGAAAGAACGAGATTGCGAATACAAGCAGCTGAAATGAGTTTTCTCCGCAGGGTGTCCGGGCTCTCCCTTAAAGATAGGGTGAGAAGCTCCGCATTGAGAGGAGTCAGATGAGGTGGCTCGGGCATCTGATCAGGATGCCTCCTGGACGCCTCCCTGGTGAGGTGTTCCGGGCACGTCCAACCGGGAGGAGGCCCCGGGGAACACCTAGGACATGCTGGAGGGACTATGTCTCCCGGCTGGCCTGGGAACGCCTCGGGATTCCCCCGGAAGAGCTAGAAGAAGTGGCCGGGGAGAGGGAAGTCTGGAAATCTCTGCTTAAGCTGCTGCCCCCGCAACACGACCTCGGATAAGCGGAAGAGGATGGATGGATGGATGGATGGATGGCATTCCAAAATATATAAAGTCAGAGTCAGAATATATAAAGTCATTACCGAATATATAAAGTCAGAGTTGGAATATATAAAATCATTCCTGAATATATAAAGTCAGCGTCAAAATATATAAAGTCACTCCTGAATATATAAAGTCAAAGCCTGATTATATAAAGTCAGCGTCAGAATATATAAAGTCATAACCGAATATATAAAGTCATTCTTGAATATATAAAGTCAGTGTCGGAATATATAAAGTCAAAACTTGAATATATAAAGTCAGCGTCAGAATATATAAAATCATTCCCGATTATATATAACGTCAAAGCCTGATTATATAAAGTCAGCACTGGAATATATAAACTCATTTTTGAATATATAAAGTCAGCTTTGGAATATATAAAATTATTCCCAAATATATAACATTTCCGTGCTTGTCATTTCACTTGTACTAGTGAAAGGTAAACTTCAACAGAAGCCACTCAGAGTCGATTGGGCTTGTGAGGTTCGTCCAAAAATGCGCCCATACAAAAAGAATAAATAAATATAGTGTTCAAAATGCCGGCCACATACATCATTTTGAATAAATTAACTGAACAGTGGGTTTTTTTTAAATATTTTTCTGAAGATGTTTTTGTTAACTTAGTTCATTACATTGTATTAGGAACTCATTGAGATTACTAAAAATGTGCCTGAGTCGTTTCAATCAATATCAATATAATCTGACTTTAAATTTATATATTCAGGAATGAGGTTATATATTCCGATGCTGACTTTATATATTCGGTAATGACTTTATATATTCTGACGCTGACTTTATATAATCAGGCTTTGACTTTACATATTCGGGAGTGACTTTATATATTCCAACTCTGACTTTATATATTCAGGAATGACTTTATATATTCTGACGCTGACTTTATATATTCAGGAATGATTTTATATATACCGACGCTGACTTTATATATTCAGGATTGACTTTATATATTTCTGAAAATCATTGTAATTGCCTGTTTGGCACCCCATAGACACTGTATAATAGATATATAAAGAAACAGCTAAGGGGATAGATATATAGATAAATAGGAAGGAAAGGCATTATATGATAGGCAGACAGGGAAGCTCTTGTATCACTCTTGAACCTTTTGTGAAAGTTTTTATTTGATCTTTGGACTTCAGGCTTTACACATTTTATAATTTATGCCTACATTTTGTAACATTTATTACTAAAATATGAAAAAGTTTCTGTTTTAAATTACACAAATTACTGTAGAAACGGAACACATATGAAATGCGTGTGTTCCAAATAATGATCTATTATTTCCACTCTAAAACTCCACTTCACTCCCAGATAATCAATCAAGGCATGAGCTGGGAAAAGTTCGGTGGGGGGTATGAAATAGCTGGCTGCTTGCAGCTTGTGTTTATCAGCACATTTAGATGACAAAAGACGCTGGCGGACAGGTGCGAATGGATTTAAGAAGCGATTTAAGGTGGACTGGATCTACGAGTTTTTTCGAAGGCTTTGGTAATTCTAGTGTTAAATCAAATGTGAAAAACTGGCTGTGCAAAAATTTGGGTTCCCTTGTAATTTTGCTGATTTGAATGCATGTAACTGCTCAATACTGATTACTTGCAACACCAAATTGGTTGGATTAGCTCATTAAGACTTGAACTTCATAGACAGGTGTGTCCAATCATAAGAAAAGGTATTTAAGGTGGTCAATTGCAAGTTGTGCTTCCCTTTGACTCTCCTCTGAAGAGTGACAGCATGGGATCCTCAAAGCAACTCTCAAAAGATCTGAAAACAAAGATTGTTCAGTATCATGGTTTAGGGGAAGGCTACAAAAAGCTATCGCTGAGGTTTAAACTGTCGGTTTCAACTGTAAGGAATGTAATTGGGAAATGGAAGGCCAAAGGCACAGTTGCTGTTATATATATACGAGGGGGGACCCAAAAATAACCGGAATTTTGTTGTTGTTAGGTTGGTACTTGTAGTACGTGGTTGGACCACTAGGGCGATCTAGTTACACTCCTCACAAGTCAGTCTGCCAAATGTCATCAGTCTGGAAGGTTATGCTTGTGTTCAGTGAATTTTTTTGTAAAAGTAGGTTGCGCAACAGTGTGAGAAGGAAACGCCCTGATTTGTGGGAGTCGGTTCTTTCATCATAACAATGCTCCATCTCACACTGCTCTCAGCATTCGCCAATTTTTGGCAAGAAACGGTATGACAACCCTGAACCACCCACCCTACTCACTGGATTTAGCTCCGTGTGATTTCTTTTTGTTCTCTCGGATGAAAAAAGACTTGAAAGGAAGGCGTTTTGCTGACGTCGAAGAGGTAAAACAAGAAACGACCTGAGCATTAATGGGCATTACTTCAGACGAATTTAAAAAATGTTTCGAACAATGGAACAAACGGTTAGATAAGTGTATTTCCGCCAATGGAGAGTACTTTGAAGGAGACTAATTGTAGTTTGTACAGAAAATTAAATTAAACACGTTTTAAAAATATTTCCGGTTATTTTTGGGTCCCCCCTCGTGTATATATGTGTGTATATATATATATATATATATGTGTGTATATATATATATATATATATATATATATATATATATATATATATATATATATACAGGTAGTCCCTGAGTTACGGACATCTGACATACGACTTATGAACGGGGCCGCAGCTGCTCTTTCATCTGTCTGGGGGGCATGACACAGGCTCCTCAGTAACTGCCGCTCTGTCATCTCTGGCCTGGGGACGCTGCAAGCAGTGGCTGGAGGGGGGTGGTTTCACTGCTCGCGCAGTGTAGTGTTCCTCGGGTGGCTCCTGTTGATGAATGGGGCAGTGGGGGCCACACCCCATTCATTCTCAGTGGGCGGCTGGGTGTGCGGCAAGTGGTCCTGTGCAGGACGGAGGCTTGATAGGGCGGAGGGGGCGGTTTGCTGCCCGCCCACCATGCCACCACAGCTACTGCTCCTGACTAGACGGAAGCTGGATGGGGCAGAGGGGGGAGTTTCACTGCCCGCCAACCATACAGCCTTGCAGTGTCCTTTGAATGGCTGCCCTGTTCGTTCTCGGTGGGCAGCTGGTGATGCTGCAAACGTTGACCCAGTTGTGGCTGAACACAGGCCATTGAGGGTGAATGGGGCGGTGGGGGGCAGCATTGTAGTGTACTTCAGGTGGCTGCCTGTTGAATGTGGGCGGTGGTGGGCGATTCACTACCTGCCTTTGGCCGCACCCTGTTCGCTCTCAGTGGGCTGACGCTGAGGCAGCATACTGTACTGTATGCAAGTGGAAGTGACTGTGTGGTGGGAGGGTGGTGAACTGCCCTTCGCTGCCCCCATTCATTCTCAATAGCAAGCCTGCTTGTACTGTTGCGTACATAGCAGGAAGTTGTCTCTCATCAGTACACTAGACATGCTGACGAGAGGTGCCTTCCTGCTGTGATAGTGTGTACAGTGCTGTGCAGAAGAGCTCATCTTAAACTTTTATCTTCACCCTTCAACAATGTCTCTGAATCACAAATCTGATGAAAGTGCTGGTGATACAGTAAAGAAGAGAAAAACCATCACCAGGGAAAATAAAGTAGAAATAATAAAAAGGCCAGAGAGAGGTGAAACTTCATCATTCATTGGCAGAGCAGTTGGTTACAGTCGGTCAACAATAGCATTTATTAAAATAATGTACCTGTTCCAACTTACATACAACTTCAACTTAAGAACAAACCTACAGTCCGTATCTCGTATGTAACCCGGGGACTGCCTGTATATATTTATATATATATATATATATATATATACTTTGCCCCCTACGCACTAGCCACTTTGCGTTTCTGCTGCTCGCGTATGGGGATGCAGATGTATAATTTAAACAGATTGTTATTTTGATGGGAATTGTTACATATGCATAATAGAACTAACTGTTTTACATTACAGCGAGTAATTAACCATATTAAAAAATAGTAAAACGTAATAATTTGAAGGTTAATTATGTTTCATGTTGCGTTAGATTTATTTGTTGCGTTATACAATTTTGTTCTATTTGGCTATGAAATTAACATGGAAATACTTTTTAAACTTACACTTTTACTGTAAAACTTCAGTAAAAATAATTTTTTGAATGAACTTTTTGTTAATATTGCATTGAATTTTGATTCTGTGTTTGGACTTACATCATGACAACACAACGTATAACTGCCAGTGAGTGAAGACCGGATGGTGTTAATGGTTGTAGATATTCTTCGGGATATTGTAAGTTGATGTTTTCATCTTCCACATGATCACCACCAACTGTTTCAGCATAGTCTATTGATACGCATTTAACCAATTTGCCATGTAACCGATCAACAGTTTTCACGTTAATTTGTTTGTCTTCATCGTTTCTCGGTGCTAGGATTGCCCGTGTACTCATTTCTTCTGTTTATAACCCTTTGGGATGACATTATTCAATAAGATTTGGACATAATAAGTCTTCTTTAATTGGGAACTTAAAGTGAATAAATGTAAAAAAATTATCAGAGCTGAGAGAGCAGGGACTGTGCCTGTCAAAAGCATTTACATGAATGACAAGTGAGGGGACTGTGTGCGTGGTTGAATATAGTTGAGAGGAGGGCAGAACATGAAAAAATCTCTTGGAAATAGTATTGTCTCGTCTCGTCTCAGGATTTTCTTTTATAATAGAGAGATCTATATATATAAAATCCAACATCTGTCTATCTGGCTGTCTGTATGTCTGTCTGCTTTTCATGAGAGAACTATTTAACGGATTTAGATTGGGTTTTTTTATTCTATAATTTCCTTGAACATTCCCTCTGAGTGTGTACGCCTGATGAGCCCAGAATTAGGGCGAAACACGTGTCGCATACTCTTTGCATTATTTGACAGTAAACTATTTCAACCATTCTATGATCTGCTTCTCGCAACTGAAAGAGGGCACGTGGCGGATGTTAGCCGACTTGCTGACCAACCACAAGCGTTACCTGGTAGGTAACCACCCATACAATCAGATTGTGATTCAGACTACGAATGCTGTGAATATATATATATATATATATATATATATATATATGTGTATATATATATAGTGGGAAACAGCCCGGACACAGACAGACGGACACGTTCATGTCACCCAAAACACGTTTATTTTACAAGTATTTACAGTAGTCAAAGCACGTAAACCCAGTGCCGCAGCACCAATCACCCTCAGTCCAGGCCCTCAACAAATGCCTTTCCTCTCTTCAGGCCACCTCTTTCCTCTCCCAGACCTCGTCCTCTTCCACCCGACTCCAGCCCTGAATGAATGGAGGTGACCCTTTTATAGTCTCCCGGATGTGCTCCAGTTTTGTTCCGGCAATCTTCCACTGACACACCCAGTGTGGCGGAAGTGCCGGCTGCATCCCCGGAAGCACTCCAGGTGTCCCTGCTCCTCTTCCCCCCTGCACTTCCTGGTGTGTGGAAGTGCTGAGGTCCAGGGCTCTCCAGGCATTGGGGCGCCCCCTGGTGGTGACCACGGGCCCCTACAGGGTTGAGCTTCAAAGCTCTGTACCCGTGGTCCCCACAGCAACCAGGGCGGTCGCCCCCTCGTGGTCTGGAGGAGGCGCAAGCCCTCCTCTGGTCCTCCTGGGCGTCCCGGCTAGGTACCACCCCCAGCCGCATGCCACAATATATTTAAAAAGCCAAATTTCCTTTTTGGGACAAATATGATTTATCTATTTATCTATCTATCTGTGAATTCCTGCCTTGTGCCCTGTGTTGGCTGGGATTGGCTCCAGCAGACCCCCGTGACCCTGTGTTCGGGACAAATATGATTTATCTATTTATCTATCTATCTGTGAATTCCTGGCTTGTGCCAGGTGCCACCAGGATAGGCTAAGGGGCCCACAACGCTGAGCTGTTTTAAGCAGGTTTGATAATGAATTGGCAGTTTGTTTTGGCCCTTGTCGTTTCGTATTTAGAAGTAAGCTTAATCTTACCTTCTATAATTCCTATTTTTAGACATGTCACAAAGAAAGGTCAAGCAGTTGCCATTGTGTTTTCAAAAATATTGTACACCGCATAAGTACTGTGTATAATTCTCTCTGAATAAATAAACACACTTGGATGGTCTAATCTGGGATTAATAAAGTATCTATCTATCTATCTATCTATCTATCTATCTATCTATCTATCTATCTATCTATCTATCTATCTATCTATCTATCTATCTATCTATCTATCTATCTATCTATCTAATCTGTGTAGAATAGAAAGGAGACAGTCTATCACTAAAACAGAAAATCAATCACTTTTAACATGAATAATTTCCTGTGTAGTAAGGTACACCCCCATTCTGTCTTTAGAAAGAGAATATACCTTAGAAATTATATTACTTATTCTGAATATTGTTCCACCATTGCATTCATCAGTCTTTCAGTTTTCTCTTATATGTAGCCTTGAGTAACAGTACAAACTTACATATTCTTTATTCTATAGTACTAAATTTGCAATATTGGTATGTATGATTTCTTGATTGTTTTTTTTAAGTGAACATCTATTAAATTGAAATGACTCTAGTGATAATATATTTCTGGTCATTTGTCTCTTTGAGTGAGCAATTGGTTAACCTTAAACTTGGGCAACTAAACTCAATCTTTAGGTCAAATCTTAACTACTTAAAAATATCATTTATTAGGCTAGGTTGACATTTCTGTTTGAAAATTGCACACTTCTTCAAATGTATTTAATCTTTACTTTCAAAGGCACAGAAGACCACTAACTGTTTAATAATTGTCCATGACACCAGCTAGGCATGTTATAATCAGTTAGACATGCTGTCAGTGGTCTCACTTCTAATGCATGACTTAGATGACATAAGTGTGATTAGAAACTAATATGAGAGAGAATGTGAATAATATGCCATTGTTAGGTTTTTAATTTTAATTTCAAAATGTAATCACAATTTCTTATAATGTGTGTTCCTGTAGGAATATCAGAAATCAAGACAAAAATGGTCAGATCTGCCCAAACCTAAAGCAGGAATTATTTATTAGTATGAGCCAGGCTGTACATATTAAAAAAAAGTGCTTTATAACAGCAGCTTTGTCCTGTATAGCTTTTAATGGTAGATAAATGACTCTGCAGCACAGCAAATTAGAAAATGAAAGATATTACAGTGTATAAAGATTACTTGAGTGAAAACATTACTTTTTGTGTAAACTGAATGCTTTACAACTGCCCATTTGTTCATTTTTAAATTAATACTTTTTGTTTTTAATTGTCAGCTTTATATTTAATCAGATGGCAACAGAAAAGGAGAGATCACCATGATACAGCTGCCTACTATTATACCATAATAATTACAGTTCAAGCACAGTAGGATGGATATTTCATCATATTCATATTATAATACAGGAACTAGCCAGGCGCGTTCTGACAGAGAAGTTTTATTTATTCGTCCACGTGACTGTCGCTGAAACTGCCACATTGTAACTCTTTTTTAGTTGGCAGTACTTGATAGTAGAAGAGATGAGGAAAACAGCTTTGCGGCTTTCTACTTTTTAACTGCGCCGAGCTGTAAACAATGTGAAGACGAGACCGCCTTCAGCTGCGAGGGGTCGTGAGAACAAAGTGGACGCTGGGAGTCCACCAAGTCGAGGGCTTCGCAGTTTCAGGCAGCGTCCTCGCTTCTCGCACTGTTTGTGACACTTCAAGTCCCCCGTCGGCTCCTGGAGAGTGGAAATCTTTGCAAATGAGAGTAATCTGCGCCATCGAAGCAGGACTCTGTTTGTAAATTGCCCTGCACAACTAGATACTGTCCTTTAAGGTGAGTTTGGGTCACTAAAACCCCACAAAATTCAAGCTTGCTTTTGTGATTAATTCTTTTAACAAGTAAATCACAGGCATGCAGTGCAAGGTTGTCAGGCAAAAATTTGGACAATCACATAGAAAATGTAATTTCTATACCACAGCGGTCGTGTGGCGCCTTTCACAAGGGATCTACTACTTACCTGTTGTGTTACAGCGCCTTTAAAATGTAGTTTACCCGACACCACTCCAGTAGTGCTCAATGTATCTTTACTTCTTAAATGTTAATGTTTTACTGTTTAATAACTTATACACTACATTTTTTTTTTTCCCCTTGCACTCAGTGAGTGAAGCCACGGGTAATCAACTAATACATATATATATATATATATATATATATATATAATATATATAGTATATATATATATATATATATATATATATATATACTGTATATAGTGGACCACCAGGGGGCACACCAGCCCCCAAACCCGACACAGGCAGGCGTGGGACACAGGTTCAAGTATACAAGTTTTTATTTTTTTTTTATTTTTCCCTCGTGGGAAATGCCTTGCCCCATTTCCCACAAGTATAGCAAAGTCACAGCACAGCATAATACTCTTCTTCTTTCTCTCTTTCTTCTTCTCCACTTTCTTTTCCTCCTCCACTCCTCCGCACAAGCTTTGTCTACTCCCACCTGACTCTGCCTCCCAGAGTAGTGGCTGCTGGCTCTTTTTATAAGGCACCCACATCAGGAGCACTCAGATCACAATAGGGCAGTATGAAAATCCAACTCCTATGGATCCCTGCGGACGGCTGCCACCTAGTGTCCCCGGGGAGGTAATGCTCTAGATATGCTCCCTCCCCAGGTCCTTCCAGCGTAGAGATGCAAGAGCCCGGGCCATACGCCACTATATATATATATATATATATATATATATATATATATATATATATATATATATATATATATATAATATATATACTATATATATCCAGTATATTATATACTTATATACAGTATGTAAATATATTATATATATATTATTTTTATTTTAATTTTCTCCTTTGTTACCCTCCAGGGGCTCCAGAGTGTGTCCTATAACTAATCTTGCCCTTTTAATT
Source organism: Erpetoichthys calabaricus (assembly GCF_900747795.2). NCBI lineage: Eukaryota > Metazoa > Chordata > Cladistia > Polypteriformes > Polypteridae > Erpetoichthys > Erpetoichthys calabaricus. Next base: position 79,467,121 of record NC_041395.2, read on the forward strand.
AGCTTGTTGATTCAGTCTTAAAGTGATATTACTGTCCCAGCACACCAGAGTATAAAAAATAACACTGGCCATCGCAGAGTTGTAAAAGATGTAATGGATGTCATTTCCCACATTAAAGGAAATGCAGTCTCTTTCTTAAATACAGTAGTTCCTCTGTATTCTGTAACCAATCCAACCTGTCATTAATGTGGATCTCCTAAGTACTCCCTGAATAGTGACCAGACATAGAGGCTTTTTGGTGTGGTGAAAGTCATTAATAAGTTCCTTGGTTTGGCTGATGTTAAGATGCAGACAATTCTCTTTGCACTAAGTAACACATTTCTCCATCTGACTCCTATATTCTGTCTCATCTCATTAATCAACAAACCCCATAAGTGCAGAGCCATATAAGAAGTCCTGCAAGTGACATATCCTGGTGTTATATTTATTGTTGGAGGAGCACAAAGTGAACAGAAAAGGAGACAGGAGTGTTCTTTGTGGTGCTCCAGTGTTGCTCCATCTGTATCAGAAACAGTCCTTTAGTCTCACAGGCTCATCCACCTACATATCTATGGCAGGACGAGATGCCAGCCATCACATTCACGTGCTGCACATACCCACACTTACTGATACTTTGTCATTCTAAAGTTCCCATTAGAAAAATGCAGATATAGGATGAATGTGAAAACTGAACTTTAATAACAGTAACCAGACAGATTTTACAGTAAATCCTGTTCGACTGTAGCACTAACCACAGGGCCAATCGAAGAGAACATTTAATGATATTTTACTGAACTGTTAACCTATATTATTTAAATACTGAATTAGTTTAATCTTCAAGAAATATGAAAAATTAGTTCTCTTTACGATAGCAGTGTCTATTTTTGTGCTAAATGATTTCTTTCTAAAAATAAATGGAAATGAAGTCATTTATAAAAAAAAAATGAAACAAATCCTTGCAGTTTTTGTATATTATTCAGTCATTTTTTTAGGTCTGCATGAGCATTTCTAGGTTGGCAATTTTGGGAAAAGTTAAGTGTGCAATCGTACGTTATCTCTTCTAATTTATGGATATTCTAAAAACCTTTGTATTTGTTTTCTGAAACATGGAGCTTAGTGGAGATGATAGCATTATTTATTTGAGTGCTGCTTTTTTTCTTTCTTCTTCTCTGCCTAATGCAGATATGAGCGGTGATGGTGGGCCTAGATGAATCAATGATTATGAAACAATTTTTTGTTTGAAATGCAAATCGTGTTGCTAAACAAACTTCTTAGCTCATATACCAGTGCAGGAATACTGTCCTGCCAATTTAAAGGGACACTGTCAGTGTTCATCATTTTGAAACTGACTAGTAGATCTGCTCAAAGCCTACCAAAAGGATTAGGAGATTTGTTACCATTGGTGTATGGGGTGATAACAGTCATGGTTATACACATCAATAGCATCAGATGTTGTCCTATTCATTCAGTACATTGACAAACAAGGAAAATGGACAAAGTTCTGTTTTTTTGGGAACATAACATTATTAAACCTGCTTAATTCAATTCAGGATCACAGGGGGTCTGAAGCCTATCCTGGCAGCATTGAGTGCAAGGCTAGAAACAGTCTTGTACAGGCCAGCAGTCCATCACAGAGCCCCCTCTCTTTCACACACACAGCCACACTGGGGGCCAAGTTAGAACTACCAGTCAACCTAACTTTGTCATCTTTGCAGATGTGGGAGGAAAACTCAGGCAGACTAACAAAATGTGCAAAAGGCATATGGACAACAACTGGGACAGGATTTGAACCCAGGATGCACAGCAGCACTAGTCAACATGCTTCCTGACAAGAAACACACTTTTCTTAAATATGCTGTATTTTCAAAAGTGTTTAAGATTAGGCTTGAGTTAGGGGTAATCCGTAAAATTAAGATTTATAATATTTAAAGTGCAGTGATGTAATTTTTACATTCATGATTTTATAAAGCACTTTCTTTTGTATAGATAGTTATGCTCATTTGACAATTTAAACATTTGCAGGTTCACATAGTGAGTCAAAATTGGAGATGGCAAAGTCTAATGGTTTACGTACAGAAGTACAGCACCTGCCACATAAATATATTGCAGAGATTCATTTTTAGATAGCTATGTTTTTCTTAAATATGCTGTATTTTAAGAAATGATTAAGTTTCTGCCTAAATTATGGTGAGTTAAAGAGTTAGAAGCTTCATGTACATACCATACTACCATAAAAACAATATTCAAAAGATTCAGTGCTGCCTTTAACACTTTCATAATTGCTTAACAACTCTTGATATGCATGAACATTCATATTAGACATAAAGGATATTAAAGGCTTTAAATCTACTGATAGACCCAACTGGTACCCACTAGTCCCTTCTTTTTCAAAAGATGTACTGTTATAGGACCATACCTACCTATTATGGTGTAATTATATTGAATATGTTTTACTTCCTATGTATAATATTATTAACATTTGCTTTTTTTCTCAATCATAAATTTTAGTAGCTCTATGTTAATCTAATTTAGTGACATCTATACATTTAACTTATTACCTACATACTCTATATCTAAATAGTTTATATCAATATAAAAGCATAGCTTCAAAACTCAATTCCGGTTTTTGAACATAGCTAATGCATAACCCGTGTACTCCAAATTTGTCATTTTGTTTAATATAGCGCACTACTGGTTACTTTCCCTTGTGCTAATGGCAATGCTTATATTGCTTAACCACATGTAGGGATCAAGTTTCATGTTTCCAACATTTAAATAAGTAGGAAAAAATCCTTTCTTTAAAAATTTCAATTAATGTCTTCCCATGTTATCCTTATTTAATTATTATTTTAATGCAAACAAGCAGAATATATGGTAGCTCCAGCTTTACTTAACAAACTCACTCACACATGTTATTTTCTGTCACTCTTCCTTCATCCTTCCATCTTCTGAAAATTCCACCGCTCTCCTACTTAGACATAAAGACGGACTTAAAATAAACGAATAAAAATAAATATTTCAATAAAACTTTAAGATTAGTTAAGCATCATACTAAGTATAGCTTCCTATAAATCTATTAATAAAATCTGTATGCTTCACAGTGCTGCTACTTTGATTATGAGGTTTTCCTTTTAACAGTCACACTTGAGTCATCTCTGTCCTTTTTCTCAAAAGTCCTCAGACTATTTGACAGGTCATTAAAACTCACATTAATGTCAAACTCTGACCTATTCAATTTTAATAATCCCACATAAAGTGGCAAAGTGTCAAGTTGAAGTGTATTGCTCACATCAAGTTCAAAACATAATTTAATAAAAGGGAATGAGAGTGAGGATTTCCTTTTGGAAAACACATAATAAGCCTTGCATTTGGAAATGAACACAGAATTGCAGAATATATACTCTTGTGAAGGACATACATCCTTAAACCAAAATGTAAGTCTTGGTTAGCTGATCGTATAATGTCATTCATTTTTTCAAGATCTGCTTATTCTACTACAGAGTCACAGGGGACCACAGCCTATCCTAGAAGTATTGGGCACAAGGCAAGAAGAATGTTTATTTCTATTAGAAAATCCGAAAATGGCAGAATACAACATTGGTTCAAAGAAAGAAAGAAACAAACAAACAAAAAGCTGCAATTTACTATAGTTTAATTTGAAATGGCCAGTTTCCATAATTTAATATACAGTATGTGAACATAGTATTATTTCTGCTTTCTTTTTTTCCATTTTATTACTTAGTTCAGGAAAAGGTTTTCTTGTTGCCAATCAGAAAATAGTACATTTCTGATCTGACTATCATTTCCTTTTGCTATTATTCATTCCTGTTATACAGTGCTTTGAATTTGACCTTGAATATCTGTACATGTATTTTGTTGTCTTCCTGTGGTTGACTCACTACCTGTTTAATCTAACTTGGTGTCACACACATGCGATTTGGGGACAACGTCAGGGTTTGACTGACTGTAATTTCACTCCAAACCAGGGATTAGCGCTATCACTTCATACCTCTTCTCCTTCTCCCTCTAGAATGATGATGTTACTTTCAGTTTCCAGACATCTGAACCTGTCTCATCCACTTCCCAGCCCTTAAAACTGACTTCTCCGTCATCTTGAGGCAATCAATTCTCGACTTCCATCTGAAGAAAACTACTCATGTTTATTTTCTATTTTGCATTTTGATTTGAGATATTTCAGTTACACAGGGATCACTTCAGTGCCTCAAACCTTCATGAGCTTTCTGGTTTTTGTTCTTATGCCATTTGTGTTTTGGAAAAAAATAAAATACATAATATAACCCAATTCAGCCAATTTACGGTCATGGAAGGCCAATGACTATCCTAGCACTGTGGCACATAAGGCCGGAAACAGCCCTGTGGAGCTCCTTGTCCATTGTAGGGCCCACTTGCACATACACCCACACTCACTCATACAAGGTCAAATTAGAATCATCTATCAGTCCTTCTAGAATGGGGGAAGAAAACTGGAGTACCCACAGGAAAACTTGGGGAGAAGCAACATGGACAACAACCTTTTGAAGCATTTAATGTAATTGATGCTGACTCTGTCAGGTGAGAACGCTACCCACTGTGCTATTGTCCTGTTCATTTTTTTTTCTCTACACATTTGGTATATCCCCAGATTTTATTGAAGAACAGATTTAAAATTTTCAGCCTCAAACTAACTCACTCCCTTCATAATTTTACAACATTTAGTTATATAGCACATTTTCATACAGAATTGTAGCTCAAAGTGCTTCACAAATGACAAAAGACAAATTGAAATAGAAATTGAATTTAGAAATTTTAAATTGCAATATAATGCTTTAATCAAGTCTCCATTTGCTGAAAGAAGATGTTGCATTACACAACCTCTGGGGTGGGGTATGTCAGATTTACTGACTGCAGTTGATCGCATCACTGGACCATGACAATTTATTCCTTATCATTACATTATATGCATTGTGTCTCCAGACGAGTATTCATTGGTTGTCAGCTGTCATGCACACAAAGTCTGCCCCATGACTGAGGGCAAAACCAAACCTATATGATTTTGTGGGAGCAAGTTGTGTTCTAGTTAGACTCTACACATTTTTGTGTCCATCAAAATCACGAACAGCTGGGTCAGCCCAGCATTTTTTAAATTGCTTTAAGCCTTATAATATGTTACTAGTATAAATATTTCAATGTCTACACCTGTAGAGACGTGCCTTCTTACAATATAATTTATTTGCCTCATTTACTGAACTGGTTAATTTTTTGTCAGATGTGTCTGTTTTGGGTTTTTGCCACTGTTGTGGGTTAGAGTGGAACACAGAAGTCCCCATTGCATAACAACTACTAACTGTAGATACACGTTTTTAAAAAGACAAGAGGAGGTCTGTTGTTTACTGTGATCAGTTTTCCACATGGCAGATAGTTCTGTGAGTTTTTACAAAAACCCAAATAAAGGATAAACTCAAAACATCCTACCTTTTCAAATAAAATACAAAATTATTAAAGTAGTTTTATAATTGAATATTTATTGCCATTTTACTGATTTTTTTCATATAAAGATAACCTATCATTATTTTATATAGCACTATCACAAGATGCTTTACAGGTTAAACAATATGGATCCACTGTACAAATGGACCTTCTTCTTCTTCTTTCAACTGCTCCCATTTAGTTGACAACATAACGGATCATCCATCTCCAGCTATCCCTGTCTTTTAGATCATTTTCTACCACACCGACTGCCTTCATGCCCTCCCTCTTCACATCCATAAATCTCCTCTTTGGCCTTCATCTTTTCTTCTTGCCTGGTGGTTCCATCCTCAACATTCTTTTCATGATGTACCACTCATTTTACTCTGCATGTGCTCAGACCATCTCAATCTAGCCCCTTCCAAACTGCTGTACATGAATTGTACTTCTAATATAATCATTTCTAATCCTATCTACCATCATTATTCTGTGTGAAAATAGTAGCATTTTCAACTCTGCCACTTCAAGCACTGCCTCGTGTCTTTTCGTCAGTACCACCATCTCCATAACCATATAACACAACTGGTGTCACTAGCATTTTATAGACCTTCCCTTTCACTCTTGCAGTTAACTCTTCCATCACAAATCACTCCTGCCACTCTTTTTCACCCAGTCCATCCTGCCTGCACACTATTCTTTAACTCTCTGCCATACTCTTAATTGCTTTGGACTGTTGAACGCAGGCATTTAAATTTGTCTACCTTCACCACCTCTGCTCCTTGCAGTCACACCCTTCCACTACCTGCCCTCTCATTTATGCACATGTACTCCATCTTAGTCCTACTGACTCTCATTCCTCTTCTCTCCAGTATGTACCTCCAACTCTTCAGGTTTGCCTCAATCTGCTGTGTACTCTCTTTACAGATCACAATGTCATCCATGAACATCATAGTCCAAGGAGACTCCTGTCTGATCAGCTCAGAGCCAATCCTTGATGTAATCCCACTCTCACCTTGAACCAGGCTGTCATTATAACCGCACACCTCACCACAGTCACACTGTCCTCAAACATATCCTGTACCACCCTAACATACTTTTATGCTACCATAACTCCCTTCTTGACACCCTGTCATACACTTTCTCTAACTCCACAAACACGCAATTCAATTCCTTTTTGACCTTCTCTGTTCTCCTACATCAACACTCTTAAAGCAAACATCACATCTGTAGTACTCTCTCCTGGCATGAAACCAAATTGCTGCTCACAGATCGCTACCTCTCCTCTCAGCCTAGCATCCAACACTCTTTCCCATATCGTCATTGTATGGCTGATCAACTGTATAACCCTGTAGTTACTGCAGCTCTACACATCTTCTTTATTCATGAAAATTGGTATTAATATACAGTACTTCTTCTCCATTCATCAGGCATCTTCTTGCTTTTCAAGATTTTGTTAAACAATCTAGTTAGAAACTCGATTGCCATCTCAACTAAACCCTCTCCATGCCTTCACTGGTATATCATCCAGGCCAACTACTTTTCCACAGTTTCATCCTCTTCATAGCTTCCCTCACTTCAGCCTTGCTGATCTCTATAAATTCAAGCTTTACTATCTCAACTTCATCCAACCTACACTTTCTCAATTTCTAAATTCATAAGTCCTTCAAAGTACTCCTTCCACCTTTTCAACACACTTTCGTCTCGCTTGTCATCAAATTTCCATCTGTATCCCTTATCACTCTGACCTGCAGCACACCCTTCACCCTCTGTCTGGCCAATCGGTACAAGTGATTTTCTCCTTCTTTTGTGTCCAGCTTTTCATATGGCTCAGCATATGCCTTTTCCTTCCCCTTCGCCACTACTCTCTTCACATTTCATCACATCTCTTTATACACGTGTGTACTTTTGTTATCTCTCTGGTTATCCCAATTGTTTTTCACTAATCTTTTTCTCTTTATGCTTTCCTGTATTTCCTCATTCCATAACCAAGTCTCTTTGTTTTCCATCCTCTGTCCATTGTCACAACAAGCACCTTCCTAGCTTCCTCCCTTACCACTTCAACTGTGGTGTTCCAATCATCTATCATGTCTTCACCACCACCCAGTGCCTGTGTCAGAGGGGGACACTTTTACATTTTTTTTTGTGCACTGGGTGGTTCCATTAGGCACCCACTGTTGGGACTGGGGGGTGAGAAGTTAAAAGGCTGTCTGTACTTATTAATGGTATTTGCTGTCCTGCAAGGGGGTGGCACGGTGGCGCAGTGGGTAGCGCTGCTGCCTCGCAGTCCCTGCGTGGAGTTTGCATGTTCTCCCCGTGTCTGCGTGGGTTTCTTCCGGGCGCTCCGGTTTCCTCCCACAGTCCAAAGACATGCAGGTTAGGTGGATTGGCGATTCTAAATTGTCCCTAGTGTGTGCTTGGTGTGTGGGTGTGTTTGTGTGTGTCCTGCGGTGGGTTGGCACCCTGCCCTGGATTGGTTCCCTGCCTTGTGCCCTGTGTTGGCTGAGATTGGCTTCAGCAGACCCCCGTGACGCTGTGTTCGGATTCAGCGGGTTGGAAAATGGATGGATGGATGTCCTGCAAGGGAGTCACTGCTTTGAAGTTTGGCCTTAGAGAATGTCTGTATTTACCTGGCTTGGAAATATTGGTTTCTACTCAGCATGTCTATACTTATTAATGGTATTTGCTGTCTTGCAAGGGAGTCACTGCTTTGAAGTCTGACCTTGGAAGATGCCTGTATTTACCTGGCTTGGAAATATTGGTTCCTAATCAGCATATCTGTACTTATTAATGTTTGGTAACTATACATTTTGTTAACTTGTGTTTTTATTAATTGTTAAACCCAGGCAATTTAGATGTGCTATTGATTAAACTGTTTGTCCAGGACTGACAACAGCAGGGGCTGAAGTAAATATAAACTCCTGGCCAGCAGAAGGCAGGAGGGAGAGTCCACAGGAAACGCTGCCAAGACACTCGGACAGGGCACAGGGGCTCGCAGGCAGACAAGGGTACCTGGCTGGCACGACGTGAGGCACAAGGACGGCAACACTTCCAGGGAGGAAGAGACAGCTCCACAAAGAGACGCCGGATGTGGGTTCAACGAGAGAGGGAATCTGCATGAAAGGACCCAGCAAAGCTGACAGATGAGAAATGAGGCGTGCCTAGGTCCCAGCAACACAAGGAGCCCAGAGTGGAAGAAAAAGGAACAACAAAGAGACACTGACAGGGAGTCAACAATTTGACACAACTTCTGTAGGGGAACGAGTGTCCGGGGAACAGAGTGCATCATGGACAGTTGAACGATTAAGTGTTGGGGTAACACAGTGAGCAACTTGGACTCTGCACCACTAAAGGTTGTATCCTCCAATTCTTGTTTTTATGGACTTTTAGAGTGTGGACTGTGTATTTTCCTTTTAAAAAAAGGAAATTAATTCCTGATATGTTTAGGTTCTGTTATGTTCGTTTATCTTTTTAATGTACCTTATATTGTCTTGTACAATAGAACTTACTGTTGCTTTTTTTCTGAAATTACTGTTGTGTCTTTCATTGTGTGTTTACTCACCGCCCAATTTAAGAAACCTGTGTGCTATTATTGGTAAATTTCAGGAGTTCCCCAGTCTCTTAATAAAACTGGGTGGCGTAGTCGGATGTTTTAATGGTGACAAAGTTAGATTACCTGTGAGTGTGACCAGACACCTGTGACACCTGTCTCAATTTTGCTCTGAATTTCACATAATAGTCTTCCTCTTTCAGCGTCCACCACCTGATCCTTGGTTCTAATCTCACTTTCTTCCTCATTTTCACTTTGAGATTCATCCTGGATACCACCAATCAATGCTGTCTAGCTACACTATCACCTGCCACCACCTTACAGTCTCTAATCTTGTTCATATTGCATCTTCTATATAGGACACTGTCCACTTGTGTGCATCTTCCTCCACTCTTATATGTCACCCTGTGTTTCTCCTTCATCTTAACATATGTATTCACCACCACCATTTCCATCATTTTTGCAAAGTCAACCACCATCTGCCTTCAACACTTCTTTCCTTAACACCATCCCTGCCAATCACTTCCACATCACCACTGTTCCCTTTACCAACATGCCCATTAAAATCCTCTCTGATCACCATTCTTTCTTCTTTGGGTATACTCTCCACCATTTTGTCTAACTTACTCCAAACATTTTCTTTCTCCTCCATCTAACATCCCACTTGTGGGGCATATGCATGATGACATTTAACAGTATCCCTTTGATTTTCAACATTATGCTCATCATGCTGTCAGACATTCTCTTCACCTCCAAACACTCTCCTAACATACTCTTCCTTTATAATTACCCCTACCCACCCTACTCTTCCCATCCTCACTGTGATATTCCTCCTCTCCCATTGTCTTTGAACCCTCTTTCCCCCTCTTGTTCTCCTTCACCTTCTTTGCCAGCAGTTGCATAGCATCGCTGATACCCTGATGGACAACAGCATCAGTGGTGGACATTGGTAACCCAGGTCTCAACTGATCCGGTATGGACGTTCTAGTTTTATTCGCATGTGTGATTTGGCACAGGTTTTATGCCCGATGCAATCCTCATCAAATTATCTGGGCTTGGGACCGGCACTAAGACCACCACAGACATTATTAATGTTATCTATATATATAAAATTCTTTTCGCGTTTGAAACAGAAATTACGTATGACCACGCGAAATGGAAATTACGTATATAAAATTCTTTTCGCGTTTGAAACAGAAATTACATATGACCATGCGATATGGAAATTACATATGAAACGGAAATTACATATGACCACACGATATGGAAATTACTTATGACGACAAAACATATTATAATACAGGAACTAATCACTTTGTTTGTGGACACCATTTTCATATCGTCTTTACGAATTGTTATTATTTGTGTGAGAGTTATTTTACTGATATTGAAAAGAAAACACAAACATGCCAATCTATCCCATAGAAGTGTGCCCCGCGTCGCCCTCTCCCAGCCCTCCTTTCTGGACTACAGCGCTGAGCCGTCCGCCGCCAGGCACGTTCTGACAGAGAAGTTTTATTTATTCGTCCACGTGACTGTTGCGGAAACTGCCACATTGTAACTTTTCTTTAGTTGGCAGTACTTGATAGTAGAAGAAATGAGGAAAACAGCCGTCTTTCTACTGCGCCGAGCTGTAAACAATGTGAAGACAAGACCGCTTTTAGCGGCGAGGGGTCGTGAGAAACAAGTGGACAGCTTCGTAGTTTCGGGCAGCATCTTCTCTTCTTGCACTGTTTGTGACACTTCAAGTGCCCCGTTGGCTCCTGGGAGAGTGGAAATCTTTGCGATTGAGTGTAATCGACACCATCGAAGCAGGACTCTGTTTGTAAATTGCCCTGCACGACTACTTACTTCCCTTAAGGTGAGTTCGGGTCACTAAAAACCCTGCAACATTCAAGGTTGCTTTTGTGATCAATTATTTTAAGAAGATGGAGAATTTACATCTAAGAAGATGTGCAGACCTCTTCATGTAAAGTGTTGGACTTGGGAATTGTTTGGACCTTTTGCCCGTTAAGCATGGAAGGGCAGCGTCCACATTTATCAGAATTATTTTTCTCTTAAATCACAGGCACGAAATGCAAGGTTGTCAGGCAGAAATTTGGACGATCACATAGAAAATGTAATTTCTATACCACAGCGGTCATGTAGCGCCTTTCACAAGGGATCTACTACCGAGAGATGATCCAAATACATTTTAGCTGCTGTTAGTACCACTTACCTGTTTTGTTATACCGCCTTTAAAATGTAGTTTACCCGAAACCACTCCAGTAGTGCTCAATGTATCTTTACTTCTTAAATGTTAATATTTTACTGTTTAATAACTTATAGACTACATTTTATTTTTTTCCCTTGCACTCAGTGAGCGAAGCCACTGGGTAAACAACTAGTATTGGTATAATAAATAGATGGATGCATTCAGCTCTGTATTCTGTGGACATGTCTATAATTTTTATATATTTTAATGTTCTTACAAGAAAAAGTCTGCTGCTGTTCTTGAACGTTTTGTCTGTTTATTTATATAATAATTCATTACATTTATATAGCGCTTTTCTCAGTACTCAAAGCGCTATCCACACAGGGAGGAACCAGGAAGCGAACCCACAATCTTCCACAGTCTCCTTACTGCAAAGCAGCAGCACTACACTGCGCCACCTGTGAGGATATATTTCACACACACATTTTTAAATAATAGCATTACAATTTTGCAGCATCTAGTAATTTTAAAATTAAATGTTATAGTTTGTAGTATATTTATGGTATTAGTAATATTGAACTACTGGCAGATTTTAGCATTTTTGTACCATTTTCCTTTTTTATATTATTACATTCCCAGAGTTGTAGAGGGGGGCAGTTTCCTCCTTCATTCTTCCCATTTCTTTCCTTTCATAGCAAGGCAGTGACTTGAAACCCACAAGCAAAGTCTGCATTTAAATTAGTACTAAAAATAGAAATATAAAGGCTTGGAGTGGTTTAACAGATCTTAATTCCATTGGCATGTAATTTTAACACCTGAAACAAACAATACATTTGAAACCCCACAAATGTCAATATATTAAAGCAGTTATGCAAAAAGGAGAAGACCAGCTTTATTTGTTACATAGAGTTATCAATAATTACTGAAATTGGCAGATTGCAGTTATCGCTGTTAGAACCTGCCGAGTTGTCTGCCCTCTTGCTTCCTGTTGAAACACACCATACGTACCCTTCCATGTCCCAGGTCTCTGTTTCTAGTGCTAGTGTCTCTGATCATCATACTTCCAAGACACCCCAGGCAGCGCCCATCCTTTCTGTACTGGTAACATCACCACTGCCAATGTTTACCTCAGCCAATTACAGCAACCCATAAAATCAGCATTGTTAGCTTTAAAACAATTAGTGTAAGAAAATTTAAACTACATGTTTATTATTTAAGTCATATAAAGATACAAATACATTTTGAAATTTACAGTTACTGTATTCTGTTGAATCAGAAATATTAGTGTTTCTGTAAATCACATATAATTTATAAAATTATATTTTCACATGAAACCGTGTGTTTTTTTTAAATGTTCAACATAATAAAGGGTTTGTTGCATACATATAGGCTAGCTAAAGGCCTACAATATTTGCACATATAAACCTGTCTTTGGCATGAATTACTTTCTTATACACTGATGGCTATTTATAGACAGCAACACAGTTTTTAACTATGAACTGGGACTTTCCTTGGCTGTAAAATCTGTGGTCAACAGACAAATATTATCACTACTCATTGGGTCAAGGTTAATTAAAGCAGCCGCCTTGCAATGACAAAGAAATAATTGCCCTCCAGTTAACTGCAATGTTCAGGCTGTTAAATGCAAAATGTAGCAGCCTCATAAGGCTTCAACTGACAGAGGGGATGCTTGTTATTCTTGTTATAGCTGTAGGGGAAATCAGAAAGCAGACACATGCAGGTTTAAGGACTCTGAGTGCAGTTATTACCACAAGACGAGTCAACTTCCCATGCAATGAGGAGTTCACAACAGAAAACTATTAATAAATATACAGTAACCAAATAACTCACTATAATGAAAAGGAATATCTGAAAACAATACAGCATATACAGAACATATGGCATGTTAATGAAGAGTTAATGGTCCTCTTGTAGTTAATATGCAATGAAAATGAAAGATGAAGGACAAAGTAGGCAATGTCATTTTTTGCCTACATTCAGTGCAGTACTAAATGAGACTTTTGAAAGTTAAAGATGCCTATTTTACCAGAAATTCGGCTGCTACCAAACTCTCTTGTTTAATATGGGTGTTATCACAGGCTATGTGGCAGTCACCATGTTTGTTATAGATTGGCCTACTCTCACACATCCTAAGCTTAATATACACATGCACACACACACACACACACACACAGAATTCAATCATACTTACACTTAAGCTCCAAGTTTGAGTGATGCCTAAACAGCCGAATACTCCTCATAGTCTATGTTGGGACTCGCCGGATTTGGCGTAAGGAGACCAGACAGGAGTCCCTGTGTATCCCCAGATGTGCCCTAGACACTGGAGGCTGATACATTTTGCTTATTTCCACTTACCAACTGTGTTTTACTCCTTACAGCACTGTTCACTATTGAATGCAACCCTCCTCAGCTGCTATCCATGTAGGAAAGAAGTGAAAGCCTACCCAAACAAGTTTCCCTGTAACTCCCTCAATCACTCAAGATGTTCAGACACAGAATTAAAAGCAATGTTTATTAAAATAGGAAAACAGCAGTAGAAATAAAGTTTGAATGATTTTGTTCAAAAATGGAAAAAAGATTTAGCAATACCTTACATGAGGATATGGAAGCAGAAGAATACCACCAAAGGAAATATCTGTCTGAGAGGGAGAGAGGGAAAGAAGGTAGAAGGCTAGTCTTCAGTCTGTAGTAAGGCTACTGCATGGATGGTATCTGCAATGATAAGGTTGATGGTTAACTTCAGGTGTTTCATCTTTTAATCCAAAAGCACCATATGGCTTTCCAGGTCTCATGATTGGCTAATTACTCCAAAGACAGACACCTTGTCTAAAAAACTGTAATCATAAAAAATATGCACAAGCACCTTCTCTTGTCAGGATTGTCTACCTATCCTGTATACAGTTCCCTTGGACACATTCCTCCAGGCGTTTGACTTAATTTACCCATCATTCTAACCTAATGTTATAATGTGAGTTTACACTAATGTTATATAAAAGAAAAATAAACTGCTCAAAAAAATTTAAGGAACACTTTGTAAATACATCAGATCTCAATGGGAAAAAAACATCCTGCTGGATATCTATACTGATATGGGCTGGGTAATGTGCTAGGAATGAAAGGATACCACATCATTTGATGGAAATGAAAATTATCAACCTACAGAGGGCTCAATTCAAAGACACCCCAAAAACCAAAGTGAAAAAATGATACAGCAGGAAAGTAAATTTTTCTGAAATTTCACTGCAGCAATCAAAATTGTACTCAGTAGTTTGTATGGCCCCCACATGCTTGTATGCATGCTTAACAACATCAGGGCATGGTCCTAATGAGACGACGGATGGTGTCCTGGGGGATCTCCTCCCAGATCTGGACCAGGGCATCACTGAGCTCCTGGACAGTCTAAGGTGAATCCTGGTGGCGTCGGATGAACCAAAATATAATGTCCCAGAGGTGTTCTATTGGATTTAGGTCATTCGAGCATGGGGGCCAGTCAATGGTATCAATTCCTTCATCCTCCAGGAACTGCTTGCATACTCTCGCCACATGTGGCTGGGCATTGTCGTGCACCAGGAGGAACCCAGGACCCACTGTACCAGCATAGGGTCTGACAATGGGTCCAAGGATTTCATCCCAATTCCTAATGGCAGTCAAGGTGCAGTTGCCTAGCCTGTGGAGGTCTGTGTATCCCTCCATGGATGTGCCCCGCCAGACCATCACTGACTCACCACCAAACTGGTCATGCTGAATGATGTTAAAAGGCAGCATAACATTCTCCACAGCTTCTCCAGACCCTTTCACGTCTGTCACATGTGCTCAGGGTAAACCTTCGCTCATCTGTGAAAAGTACAGGGCGCCAGTGGTGTATCTGCTAATTCTGGTATTCTATGGCAAATGCCAATCGAGCTCCACAGTGCCGGGCAGTGAGCATAGGGCCCTCTAGAGGACGTCGGGCCCTCAGACCACACCTCATGAAGTCTATTTCTGATTGTTTGGTCAGAGACATTCATACCAGTGGTCTGCTTTTGGTCATTTTGTAGGACTCTGGCAGTGCTCATCCTGTTCCTCCTTGCCCATAGAAGCAGATACCAGTCCTGCTGATGGGTTAAGGACCTTCTACGGCCCTGTCCAGCTCTCCTAGAGCAACTACCTGTCTCCTGGAATCTTCTCCATGCCCTTGAGACTGTGCTGGGAGACACAGCAAACCTTCTGGCAATGGCACGTATTGATGTGCCATCCTGGAGAAGTTGGACTACCTGTGCAACCTCTGTAGAGTCCAGGTATCTCCTCATACTATCAGTAGTGACACTGACCATAGCCAAATGTAAAACTAATGAAAAAACAGTCAGAAAAGATGAGGAGGGAAAAATATCAGTGGCCTCCACTTGTTAAACCATTGCTGTTTTGGGGGCCGTCTCATTGTTGCCCCTCTAGTGCACCTGTTGTTAATTTCATTAACGCCAAAGCAGCTGAAACTGATTAACAACCCCCTCTGCTACTTAACTGACCAGACCAATATCCCACAAGTTTCACTCAGTTGCTATACTTTGATTAACAGGTGTTCCTTTAATTTTTTTGAGCTGTGCATTTATAGGTTTAGACAAATACATTTAAGCATAAAACCAAAACACTAAATGACATCTCACAATGGCCCACACATCTCTCACAGAGATGCTCTCTATAAACTTTGTCTTTCCAAGCAAAATATCTCCAGTCACAATATAGGTTAGAAAATAAAGTTCCTGACCCGAACTAAGATCCTTCAGCAGATTAAGAGGTATCTAGAAGCACATTTATTATAAACTTCTTAACCACAGACTGACCTCTTTGTTACAGTCCGAACATACAGTATGAGTGTCAAAAAACTGTTTTTGCCGCTGAATTGTATTGTTCTGTTTCCAAAACTAAGCATAGTTCAGTTACCTTTTTTGCCAATAATTAAACAATCACCATTCTCCTGACCATGTGCTTTGTACTAAAGTAAGTGACCACTATTTCAGTGAGGCCACATAGTTTAGTTTTTGATGTTAATTTTTCATTTAGTGTTCACCTTTGTCACAGTATATGTACTGACTGATGTTGCAGTAGTTTTTCTTTAATAATGGAATCACAGGAAAACAAGCTAAAATCATAACAGGTCAGCAAAAGTGTAATAAATTAAGCCCAGAACATAACACACACCCAAATAAATCAGTGAAAATGGACATGAGAAGATCTCAAGCCAGAATCTTCTTCTTCTTCTTTCGGCTGCTCCCGTTAGGGGTTGCCACAGCGGATCATCTTCTTCCATACCTTTCTGTCCTCTGCATCTTGTTCTGTTACACCCATCACCTGCATGTCCTCTCTCACCACATCCATAAACCTTCTCTTAGGCCTTCCTCTTTTTCTTCTGCCTGGCAGCTCTATCCTTAGCATCCTTCTCCCAATATACTCAGCATCTCTCCTCTGCACATGTCCAAACCAACACAATCTCACCTCTCTGACTTTGTCTCCCAACTGTCCAACTTGAGTTGACCCTCTAATGTACTCATTTCTAATCCTGTCCATCCTCATCACACCCAATTCAAATCTTAACATCTTTAACTGCCACCTCCAGCTCTGTCTCCTGCTTTCTGGTCAGTGCCACCATCTCCAACCCATATAACATAGCTGGTCTCACTACCGTCCTGTAGACCTTCCCTTTCACTCTTGCTGATATCCGTCTGTCACAAATCACTCCTGACACTCTTCTCCACCCATTCCACCCTGCCTGCACTCTCTTTTTTACCTCTCTTCCACAATCCCCATTACTCTGTACTGTTGATCCCAAGTATTTAAACTCATCCACCTTCGCCAACTCTACTCCTTACATCCTCACCATTCCACTGACCTCCCTCTCATTTACAAACTAGTATTCCGTCTTGTTCCTACTGACCTTCATTCTTCTCCTCTCTAGAGCATATCTCCACCTCTCCAGAGTCTCGTCAACCTGCTCCCTACTATCACTACAGATCACATTGTCATCAGCAAACATCATAATCCACGGTTGATGTAATCCCACTTCCACCTTGAATGCATCCGTCACTCCTACAGCAGACCTCACTATGGCCACATTTCCCTCGTACATATCCTGTACAACTCTTACATATTTCTCTGCCACTCCCGACTTCCTCATACAATACCACAACTCCTCTTAAGCACCCTGTCATATGCTTTCTCCATGTCCACAAAGATGCAATGCAACTCCTTCTGGGCTGCTTTATACTTCTCCATCAACACCCTCAGAGCAAACATTGCATCTGTGGTGCTCTTTCTTGGCATGAAACCATACTGCTGCTCACTATTCATCACCTCACTTCTTAACCTAGCTTCCACTACTCTTTCCCATAAATTCACAGAGATATACAGTATATGATGTCATAACAGGTCATAGCACAATGTCTGTTGTGTCTGGAACTGTTGATGCTATTTCTATACAGTATATAGCTGAACTGTAGAATGTTTGGTTTTATTTGTGCAAATTGGGTGAAACACAATCACTTTCACAACAGTGTTTTTGACATTTAACCTCGATAAACATACAGTACTAATCTGAACTGAGCTGCTGATTAGCTATGTATACTGCATTTCTGTTTATTAGTCATTTACACAGAAATATAAATTATCACAACAGTTTTAAGCCATTACTAACCTTCGCTATTCTGTTTCTCTTCTCGGTAACTGGATGTGGCACTTGATGGCACTGCTGTACTGCCACGCTGCTGCATATGGAAAAGTCATCTCAGATAAAAGAGCATTGGAATCATCACATGGAAAGATTCTCTCATCAGATTGGATGCCAAGCACAGTCCCCAATATAGAAAACCCAGGACCAGGTAGGTGGCCAGTATGCTGAGGTCTCCAGGACTGGGACTTTGTTTTTCACTTTCGCTTTTACAGTTTTAATCTCCTCTGTTGTGAACTGGCCACTGTTCATCAATTAATTAATGGTGGTGGTTTCAATTTATGTTTAATCAGTTTTTACATTCCTCATTTTAACAAATCTGCATTTATATATGTATTAGTTCTATATTTAGTATAATCTGTACTATATTTCAACTTAGAATTGTTCATAGTGGTCTGGGTCTGCACTCAGTGAAGGGGGCTATGCAAAATAAAATAAGTTGTTGTTGTTGAACATAAAACTTGACTTCCATCGATAAACAGCTTATTAAATAATTCTTTATTTTGTTCCTGTGTGAGTAGACTTATTTTTTTCTCTTCATAGTTTCTCATGTAAGCATTCTTTTCTAACTGCAAAAATGTTTCCAAATATTATGAAACTACCTACATTTAATTGTTGTGAAGTACTATAAATGAAATTCTCTATATATTTGAGGACCTTATTAAAAAATATTACATTTATTCATTTGTCTACTGCGTCCTTCCAAGCAGCATGAAGAAACAGCTGTGTCCATGCATTACAGTGCATGAAATCATTTAATTTTTTAACAGAATAACCAGCTCACTGATTTATTTTCATCTAAAAGACTGTTCACCATTAATTTCCAAGTTTCTTCACATTTTTCTTGATCTTGTTTTTCTGTAACTTTTAGAGTACATGGGCTTTATTGTTTGATTTTTCCTGTTTGTATGTTTTAATAACATAATAGCTTTGATAATATAAATTTTGTTACATACTTTATATAATACTATTGCCAAATTGTTTAAATGTACTTTGGATTAATTCTGTTATTGTTAATTTTTTGCATTGCATTTTGTAACATTGATGTTCATGTGTATTCAAAAAAGATACATTGACTAATGTAAGAATTTTGATCTTTGCTGAAGTTTTTTTGGTTCTGGTAAGCAAAAATGCTGTCATTTAGAACCAATGAAATGGGTAGTCCTTTTTCCTATATAAAAAATTTCAATTATTTTTAACCAACAGAAACCAAGGGTGTAAATATTTATTTTCTTGACAGTTCAACTGACTTCTAGCTTGCCAAGAGGGTATCACCAGGATGAATGGATTACCACCTTGTTAAATAATAAAATTATCTCCTGAAGACAGAGAAATCTTTCAAACATAAACTTAATGTAGACTGCGGCGTTTTGCCATTTCTGTTCTCATTCAAACAATCACCTTTGAATTAAGATGATCAAAGGCCACCTCTTAAGTTACAAGCATATTGCTACAAAGGAGCCAAGCAAGACACAAAATCAATAGCAAAGCAATTCACCATGACAAGTCTAATTGACGTAACATCTATGCATTGGACTGAAGGGATTATTAAGGATTTTCAAGATCATGTTACAGCTAACATTCTGATTTAGCATTTTAAAATACATGATTTTACCTTAAAAAAGATCTCAAAAAAAAGAATATGCTATTCACTTTCTTTTGAGTGTTCATTGGCTTGTGGAACCTTTGTATACCTGGATGCAATACCAGTCTATAAGTGTTGCTATCTATGAAGTGAGAAATGAGGAATTTTCTAAATATTATATTGAAAAGGAACTGTATATAGTATTGTTGAAATAGTGCAGTTTAAAAGCCACACTGTAATTTAAATGGAAAATGTAATCCTTAGAATGCAAAGACAGACTGTGTGGACCACTCAGTGACAGATTCAGAAAATATTCAGCCTTCTTGCATCCTGCATACAGCACTGGTACTAATCAACAATTCCCAATGTTCAAAAGATTAATTAAAAAAAAAGAAAAACAAAAATCGCTGCATAAAGTAAAACAGTATGTACAGTAAATTATTAAAAAAATAAATACAGTACACCCCCAAAATTCGTGGGGGTTACGTTCTTAGAGCACCCACGAATTGTGAAATACTGCGAATTTTGGATGTGGTTAAATAAATGCCTATTTTAATAGTTTAAACCCTAAATATGCCCCCAAAACACTTTAATTTAATTTCAAACTCAGCTTAATACATTACCTAAAAAAAAGAATGTAAAGGTAAACCTGTATACTGTACTGCTATGTCTCCTGCAGTGCTAAAATGTAAAATACCAATATTACCACTATATGTACTATAATTCATGCAAGCGCGTTTTCATTGCCAGAAGTCTTAGATGGTACAGGGTGTTTCGACGGCATCTTGGGGCTTTAACCCTTAAACTGCCACATACTTGGGAGTTAATGCATCCTTGGACGCCAAATACTTTTTTGCTGCACTTTAAGTAAACGTCACAATTCACAAAGAAAAATTGAAATTTTAATAGAACACATTTTGTTTCATGCAAAGACCATCACAATTACTGCAACACTGATCATTTTACACACTGCTAATGAACTGTAAAAACTATTTAAAAAACTACTGGAACAATATGTACAAGGTGTAACTGACGCCATGGATGAAATTAAGTAAATCACTGAGCCAACTGCGCTTCAACTGGCTGCACTCAAGCACACAGAGGTAAACGCTGGCACTGGCAGGCTATAGTGCAGCGGCTCAATCCCAGAGACAGTGAGGCTGCAAGGTGTCACGCTTGGGTCACAGAATTGTACAGAAACACAGGAGATTGTAGAGACAGGAACTTTATTCAAACACTTCAAACAAACATGTCTCTTTCAAAAGTAAAACGAGCTCAATATGCAGTTAGTTATTGATTAAAAGATTAGGCAAACATCATAGGGGAGCTCAATGGGAGCAGGACCCGCAACAGGAGCAGAGGATGTCTGGGGGAGGAGAGAGAAACAAAGCAATCAGCCAAAAAGGACAGGCGCTGTTCAGGGCTTTTAAGTAAACATAGTGTCGTGTGAGAAGTATATCACGCAAGAGAGCAGCCGCAAGTAAGCCCAGCAAGTAAGGGAACAATGTGAAAGTAGTCTAGCAGCGTTTTTTAAGAGGGATTTTTTGTGGAGCTTCTGTGTCTTCTATCAGGTGTTGCTCACAAGGGCCTGGCAGTGGTCATGAGCTGGCTGCTCATCGAATGTACGGCAGCACTGCCTGATCAGCTCCTGCGTGCTCGCAAATGGCACTGGGAATGACTATAGCTGCTTGTGGCGGTTTAAAGGTTAAGAGGAACAAAACGGAAAACACAAGAACACTCAGCTGGGGATGCATCACAGTCAATCAGCAGCAAGGAGAAATGAATAATGCTGTAGCAGTCCGGTGCTGCTAAGATTCACACCGTCAGGAAGACAGTGATTTATTTATTTTTATGGGGGAGATTCCAGGGAATCACCCAGCCTTGGCCCGACCCGCACGCATACACAAACAGAGACAAAAACAAAGCAAACCAGTAATCAAACAGCAAATAAAGAATGTAATGAAAACAAATGAAATAAATGAAAACAACGATATCACCCCTGTTCCTCTTACAGCGATTACACATTAAATACAACAAAGCGCCAGCAAAACACACACAGTAAATCATGAAAAATGGCAACAGATGAAAAGTAATGATGAAGGTAGATAGTCCAGAGATCCGCACGTTGAATGGGAATGTAAAGATAGTCCTACCGCTGGTTCCTGAAATGGTGAAGACGGGTGGACGGGTTCAGGAGCGCTGCTTTCTTTGCAGGGTGGCCATGAATCCACTTACAGTCCTCATGGACACAGGCAGACAGCAGACAATCCAGACGCCAAACACAAAACAATCCAGGACAAAACGAATAAGTATAAGTAACTCAACAGAAGGCAGGCAGAGAGACAGGAACTTGAAACACAAATTACAAAAACGTTTTTGGTCAGCTACTGCATAGACTCCTGGGAGTCGCAGTTTCAAATTCTATTGGCTACTTTCACCATCCAAAGCCGCGTTTCCTCTACAGTTGCTTCCTGTTCTCTCTACAGTACGGTATTGCCATGAAAAAAGCCATAAAAATTGCATAGGATATTTGCGGTTTCTGCTAACAATTATTAGATAGGTTCTAAGGAAAAATCCGCGAAAGACTGAGGCCACAAACTCTGAACCGCGACTTCGCGGGGGTCTACTGTATATGAAACAAAAATTTAATAAAAACATTTCTGCAGAAAATTAACTTTAAAAATTGAGTGAATGAGAGAAAAAAGTAAAATGGTTACATGGAATTAACAACATAATATTAATGTGCATTAACTAAAATTCAAAATGGAAAATTCAATTCAAAACAGATAAGTCATGTTTAAAACAGAAATTAAAATCACCTTCTGGATGGACAGGAGCAACTTTCACGAATGCTGCCAGTCCCTTGAATATACAGGTGAATTGCTGTGGCAAAGAAGTCAGACTGTCCATGTCAAGAAAGTACACATCCAACCACGTATGCTCTATTTCACACGTGCTCTTTTCAGGGTGTTAAATGGTCCAGGAATTGTTTCAGGTGGGTTTTGGGATGGAAGCCCTGTGAGTTGCTTTGAATACTCATGTTTTCCTTAGTGTTTTGTTTTCACCTTTCAGTTTAATCTCTCAAAATCTTCTTTACTGAGGTCCTCTCTATTCAATTGGCTGTCTCTTGGATTGAGTGTTCTTCCCAGCTTGTGGCACAGTTGTATTGATGTTGTGTTTACAAAGAAATCCAGGCTGCTGGCCAAAGGCATACCTGGTCTTTGTAATACAAAGTACTTTATACTGACCAATGTACCAGTTATTTCTAGGAATAGCAAAGTGGTTATTCTACCATAGCACAACCTGCAGACTAAAATACTTTGTACATGGAGAAGGGTAATATGAAAACACCACATTGTCATAATTTTTTAACAGCCCTACATGAATCCTCAAATTTTAGGTTTATATCTAGCCAAATCTTAAAATTCAAATGCTACAAATTGACTTGACTACAAATTTAACTAAATTACTTACCTTCCCTTTTTGCTAACTCATCTCTTGAGACATCTATGTCCAATCACAATTGTGTGCTGGTTCAGTCTGATCTTCAGATTCTCTCTGTACGTGCTGTCTATTTGAGATTTAACTCATGTTTCACTTAGCTTCTGCAGGATTTTAATACTATCAATTTTGGTCCTTCTAACAACTCTATCTATGTGTAGCTGCAAAAGATTTCGTACATGACATAATTGGCTATGTTAGTAGCCTGGTTCACTCATGGTGGCATAGAATTCTTGAAGCTACTGCTCACATGAAAAACATCCATCCATCCATCCATCCATTTTCCAACCCGCTGAATCCGAAAACAGGGTCACGGGGGTCTGCTGGAGCCAATCCCAGCCAACACAGGGCACAAGGCAGGAAACAATCCTGGGCAGGGTGCCAACCCACCGCAGGACACACACAAACACACCCACACACCAAGCACACACTAGGGCCAATTTAGAATCGCCAAACATGAAAAACATCTGAATTAAATTCTTCACTTTTACAGGAAACAGATTTTAAGATTCCCCATATACAGTATGGTACTATGTAGGCCCAGTAAATTCTTGTCATTAAGAATCCTTTACATCAATCATTGAAATATCATTAAAAACCCTTTGGAGATCAATAATCTTTTTTATTATTTTCTCAACTTCATCTTTTCCCCTTTTGAAATGAATTCTTTTCAATGATCTGTTCCTGTCTCATTGGACATCCTAATTACACTGGCTGAGCCTAAGAAGGCTCTGGATTTTATGAACCCAGGGAAATCCTGAGCCTGCTTCCAGAGTTCATTTAGGCCAATGTGTTCCATGTTGATTAGCACAGCAAATAAGAATTTTACTATACTATGTACAGTACATGTGGAAATATTGACCTTATGAACCTATTCATTTTGAAAACAGCGCATCTATATATCCATATGCTTAACTGTGTGGTGTCAAAGAAATTGAACTATTGGCTTAATTCAGCCATATTAACCTTCATTTTAAAACAAAGGAAAGAAGCATCCAACTGTTCTATTTCTCACCCAGCTTCTTTGCAGAAAACTGACACAAAGCTACTGGAAAAGCTCTTTACATCTCATCTGCTATTGGTTTTTTAAAAAATGCATACATACTTACCAGACCATTTTAATTTGTTCTTACCTTGTAGCAAATAACATTCAATAAATGTAACCTCCACTTTGTCCCATACTGTAGCTCTTCTCTTTCTTGATGCAGATGAGATCTTTGACTGCATGATGTTGAATTTTGTCTGGCAGGTTTTCTCCTAAGTGGGCTCTGGTGAGTTTTTTTTTTTAACTAAGTGATAAATTAACTTTTTTTCACCTATTCTTTGTTCTCTAAACATATGTAAGTCATAAAACAGTCAAAAATTAATTATGCTCTCCCACCCCACTATTTTGAGACATTTGTTTACTTCGGTTTTTACGCCATTGCTTGGCAGGACAATCAGTTGTGGTGTAACACATAGTGGCTGCGTCACTACCATTGTAGTGTAAAGGTCAGTGTTGTAGGTTTCCTGGTTGTCCAAGATTGTGGATATTCTCTAAAATGACTTTATGGTAGTTACTTCAATTACTTTAACAAGATTAATAATTCACTGTGCTTTAGGTTTGATTTTGACTCTCAGATTGTGTTTTAGTTCTGGTACTCAATATTGGCTTCCCAGTATTAGCCCTCCCAGTCCTTGCAATTCAAGTTTTGCTGTCAGTTTTGTCAATTGGTGTGCCAAATTCAAAACACTGCGCTCTTTCCTTGTGGTAGTAATTCTCATCAACTCCACTTTCTCCCAACTCTGCTCTCTTTTCAGTAATCCCCTGTCATTAGTGTGTTTTTCTTCAGTCCATTCTTCTGGACAAATTAGTCAGATATGTAAGATTTGACAGGCCACATCCAGTTACCACTCTGTCTTTTTATCTGTATTAAGAAATCTCTGTGAGATCCTATTGGAATCATCTTGTTTATTCCACTATCATTTCAATAGAGAATTATGCAATTATGAACATATTCTCCAGCTTTAATTATGTTAATGACATATTTTCTATTTCTCACCAGTAATAAAATATAGATCTAAAGTTAGATCTATTTTCTCTACATTTCCTCCATTAAGCATTTCTCTGTGAATGATGATAGGTTGAAAGAAAAGGTGTCTACTGTATGTCTTACTATATGAAGTGCTTATTCTTCAGCAAATTCAGAGCTTAATATGATTGCTCCCTGTTGTGATCTGGTTTAAAATTTTTCTTGGCTTCTTTGTTACTTTTATTTGATTGCTTCCCATTTGCATTTCTTTCATTACATACATTTTGATTCTGTAAATTATTTTTAAATTTGTTTTTATTTTCATGCAGTTAATTTATTTTCAGGTCTTACCATGGAAGAATAGAATTTTTCTATTCTTGGCACCATTTGGTGATCTGAATATTTATGGTTGCTGCCACATTGCCATGCAGGAATGACCAGAAATACATGACGTGTGACGTTACTGTGTCATGCACTTTGCAGTTGTACACGGTTGTAGATGAACCAATTAACCTTATAATTTCTTAGGTTCTCTGAATTTGCTATGAAGTTGAGAAACTTGTTAGTGAAAGTCCACTTTGGCATAAACATATCTCCATCTTCCCCAATAAGGAGACAAAGGTTTGTGATCCGGACCCACCCTGTGTGGAGCTTGCATGCTCCTTCTGTGTCTGTGTTAAGTTTCCTCACTCAGTCCTAAGACATGCGGGTTAGGTGAACTGGCAAAGGCCTTGACATTTGTTTGGTGTGTTCGCCATGCAATGGATGAGCACCCTGTTCAGGATTTGTTCCTACTTTGTGCCCTGTGGTAGCTGGGATAGGCTTTGACACCCCTTCCCCCCGCAGCTCTGGTCTACAGTAAGCGGGTTAGAAAATGACATGACATGTTAATTGTATAAATATATATTTTGTAATAAATTTGTTATGGTGACCTTGATACAGTATCCTGATATCAGTTAACTGATATAAAGACTGACCGATTAATATTAACAAATTCCTATGCTCTTTTAAAAATATTCAGTATCTGTATTGAAAATCTTAAATATAAAATATTTATTTTGGTATCAATTTCAAAAATAGTGGTATCGCACATTCCTAATGAGTACACTGTGGTCATAAAGACATGGACGCAGTCAGTAACAATACTCAGGTAGGCTGTGGCATTTAAACAATGCTGGATTGGTACTAAGGGGCCCAAAGTGTGCCAAGAAAATATACCCCACACCATTACACCACCACCACTTGAATCATTGAAACAAGGTGGGATGTCTCCATACTTTCATGTTGTTGATGCCAAATTCTGACCCTACTATCCGAATGTCTCAGCAGAAATTGAGATTCATCAGACCAGCAACATTTTTACAATCTTCTATTGTCCAATTTTGGTGAGCCCATGCAAATTGTAGTCTCAGTTGCCTGCTCTTAGCTGACAGGAGTGGCACCCTGTGTGGCCTCCTGCTGCTGTAGCCCATCTGCTTTAAGGTTTCATGTGTTGGCTCTTCTTCATACCTCAGTTGTAACGAGTGCTTATTTAAGTTACTGTTCCCTTTCTATCAGCTGCACCAGTCTGGCCATTCTCCTATGACCTTTCTCCTATTGCCAAGAGAACTGCCACTAACTGGATGTTTTCCCTTTTTCAAACCATTCTCTGTAAACCCTAGAGATGGTTGTGTGTGGAAATAGCAGTTTCTGAAATACTCAGACCAGCCTGTCTGGCACCAACAACCATGCCACGTTCAAAGTCACTTAAATCACCTTTCTTTCGCATTCTGATGTTCGGTTTGAACTTCAGCAGGTCGTCTTGACAATGTCTACAACCCTAAATGCATTGAGTTGCTGCGATATGATTGGCTGATTACATATTGCGTTAGGCTGTTGAACAGGTAGTGTACCTAATAATGTGGCCAGTGAGTGTATGTAATGTATGTATACTGTATACATATATATATATATATATATATATATATATATATATATATATATATATATTTACTGCGGTGGGTTGGCACCCTGCCCAGGATTGGTTCCTGCCTTGTGCCCTGTGTTGGCTAGGATTGGCTCCATCAGACCCCCGTGATCCTGTGTTCGGATTCAGCGGGTTGGAAAATGGATGGATGGATATATATATATATGTTTGTGTGTTGTGGGGAACAGCCCGGACACAGACAGGTAGACATGTTGTTATCACCACACACGAGTTTATTATACATTATTTACAATGGTCAAGTGCACAATCCCAGTGCCTCAGCACCAATCACCCCTTTAAGTCCTGGCCACAACACAATGCCTTAACCCAGTCTCTGGTCCGCCTCCACTCCTCTCCACCAAGCTTCATCCACTTCCACCTGACTCTTGCCCCTGACTGGAGGGAGGCGGCCCCTTTTATTCACCCCGGAAGGACTCCAGGTGCATCCTGAGGGGCTCCGTAGCCACACCCCTGTGTGGCGGAAGCTCTGACGGTACATCCGGAAGTCCTCTGGGTGTCCACAATCCTCTTCCCCCCAGCACTTACGGGTGTGGCAGAAGTACTGAGGTCCAGGGCTCCCAAGGCATTGGGGCGCCCCCTGGCGGTGGCCCCCAAAGCAACCAGGGCGGACGCCCCCTCATGTTCTGGAGGAGGCATGAGCCCTCCTCTGGTCCTCCTGGCCATCTCGGCCGGGCGACAAAACCAAGGGATGTTTATTTGGTGTTTGCCCTGAAAATAATAAAACTTGTCTACATTACAAATTACACATATTGAGACAGGTCCTGAATTATTTCAGGGTGTGTTACAACTTGATGCGTCAAATATTCAAGTGAGAGTTACAGTAGTTTGTCTCAGAAATTCCCTGATTCAGGGATAATTCACCCATGTGCCTATTTTTCTAAAATAATAATAACCATTACAGAGAAGATTACAATGTAGAGATGAGAATTGCTTGCTGTTAAGTTAGTGCCATTGGTTGGAACATGTTAAATATCCTTTTATGATGTTTAATGATAGTAAGAGTTTATTCTATTTAAAAACTGCCAAAAAATTACATGCCAAAAGATTTTATTGTCTTTATTTTAATATTTCTACATTGATACCATTTTGTTTTTCATGGATATTTCCACTTTTGTTGCCTGGTAGCTAACATAAAATAAGAGTTTGCTAGGATCATGTCCCCAGATGTTGCACCAGATTGTATCATCAGTGTGATGCTTAATAAAGCAGTCTTACGGACACTTCCATTGTCCAGGTTTATCAATTTCTAAGAAATTCTTGTGAGATTTTCCAGTAGTGCTTTTCCTTTGGTTTTCAACTCCTTTTTGTTTTTGATCACAAGCTTACCTATTCTCTTTTTCTGTTTAAAGTACTATAGATTATTTGGTATCAACCTAAGCCTGCATCACTACAAAGCATATACTGGTCCTTTTAAGCCTCAGTGTTTATAGTAACCTTCTGTAACTGAGCTCTGAAACTCTTACACTGTAGTCACAAAAGCTTGGTATTACACCACCTCCTGTACTTGTTATTCTAAGTGGAGTAGATAGTCCTGTGTGTAGGTGGGGATACATTTTCAGTAGCAGATGTGCATTTTTAATTATTTGCATTACGGTTTTTACATAAAGCAGTCACTGCACTCTCATTAAGTCTCAATTCTGAGTTTCCAGGTGTATTACATGTTATTTTTTTTCTTTCTTGGAAAGCTGTCTTTTGTGTAAGGCTGAAAAGACACATTGTGCTTTATCATGTTACCAGATCACCTGTAAAATGCACCTAACACAAAAGGACTAACTAACGGGATAGGAATAAATGTCAAAACCAGCTATGTAATTGTTATCTTTATCTTCTTACCTGTCCAACTGCCCTTATTGTACATGCCGTTTACAACCCTTGGGACCTGTAATGCCAGGCTGCTCACTGAAAGGAACTGTCTTTTACTTTCACTCCTTTACTTCAACCTAGTTAACCACCAACATTCCAGACAAGGAATGAACAAATCACAGTCTCTCGGCAATGTTAGTAATCAATGATCGGATAGAGACATTGAGTTTAAGCTTTTGTTCGTAAATTATATTTGTTTACATAATAACTAACAGCAGTTAATATAAGCAATACAAAGAACAATGCAACCAAGCTAAGCCGATAGCAAGCTTGATTTAGATGTCCTCTCAAAGTGTCAGAAAGGGTCAACTAAAAACTGAACTGAGACTCTAATTGAAAAAGTTCTAATGAAAAAAAGCCGTCCTTTCCCACTTCTCGCTCAAATTAAATGAACACACCTGGCTTACTGTCCGCTAGCAAAGCAGTTAACACTTTTACAGTTTCACAAAACACAGGAATGTTAACACATAACCTCAAGTTTGACTTCCATGGGAATCAAAAGCTGCACTAAGCTGGAAACAGACTGGTTATACAAAACATTATAAGGTCCTCTTCACTCTTTTCAGGCATCGTTTACCTAAAATCTGTCATTTGAAAAGGTTAAAGAATTCCCCATACACACTGTATATCGCTTTTTTTTAAACTAGTAAGCATGTTCCAGTTCTAAAGGGATACTGAAGAAATTATACTGTATGATTAAGTATAATTTGTTTACAGCAACATAAGGTACATTACAAACTCTTAAGCATTTCATTATCTGCAGTATTGTAGATATTGTATGACGAATATGACAAAATAGCGACAAGTGAATGAGGGATTCAATAATAAACAGAAAATTAACACAGTCAATTAACCCCCAATACATTTAGAGCTAATAAAGCAGTCAATTTTGTTTTCAAACAAAAAAGAAAAAAATGACACTGCACACTCTTTTTTATTTTTTAAAAACAAATCTTAACATTCATCTTTTATTTTACATTTCTCTTATACTCAACTAAATTAATAATACCATACATATAATAGTTCATGGGATTTCCATATACTGGTCCTTCAGTGTCTCATTTGAAATGTCATGTATAACCTTTAAATTGTAAGTAATCATAATTATCGAATATAAGTCATCCATATGGGTATATATAATAGGAAGTAATAATTTGAAATGGAATAAAAGTGTCCAGGATGGAAACATCATTCCAATTCACTTTGAAATAATGATTTTATGGTGAGTTCTTGCTTTCACAGATCATGCTTATTTTATAAATGCTTTATTTTACTTTTAACAATCTGTTTTCATAACTTTCCATATCTTATTTTCATAACTTGTCATATATTTCAGTTCTTTGCATCCGTATAAATGATGAAGACTGGTATTTTGAAATGGTTTCAATTTGTTCACAAAAATAAATTCCCCAGTGTTAGTTTATGGGTGAGTGAGGTTGGTGATGAACTGGCCCCCATCCGCCTTGCACCCAACACAGCAGGGATAGACTTGTACCCCTTTGGCTCCTGACTGGATTAAACACATTGGAACTGTTCATCTTTGTGTGTGTGTGAATGTGTGTGTGTGTGTATGTCTGTCTGTGTGTTAAAGAGCTCAAGGAGAGCAGATGCTGAATGTGTGTTCTCACAGACTGTATGGGGGAAGGTGGTGGAGTTGTAGGCGTGTTCTATTCACTTCGGAGTGTTAATAATAGCAATTCTCAGACATCAAGTGTCTTTGTCACTTATGTTTACTGAACATTTAGTAAATTAACAGTGAAGCAATTGGCATAGGGTATTTAATAATTCATAGATATCCCGATATAGCATAAAGTCGATAAATAAACATATGATGCTGAACAATCCCCACTATCAATTCTACAACGAGAGAATGTTAGCCTCTATCTAACATTAAATGAAAGAAAACCTGTGGAGTAACAACTGACTTAAACTAATCCAAAAAAAAAGAGTTTGCAATTTGCTACCACTCTTCGATTGTCTCACGTTCTGCGGTACTGATTCAAAACTGCAGGCACCTTAGCTTTTTATGGTTTGGTTGATAGATTGGTATCCAGTGCTAATTCTCCTTTGTTCTTGTGTACTTTACTAAATCTGTTGCAACAAGCTGCCAAGGAGTAAGCTTGGATTGGAATCCATGCAGTTTACCTGAGATTGTAAGATTTTTTTCATTAATTTCTTGCAATTGAAGGTTCATTTTGTTAAGATGCTGAAAAATGTCTACCATATATGCAAGTTTTGCACACCATTCCTCATCTGTTAGCAATTTTTTTAGTTGTATTTCTCAATCTTTTGAAAATATCCCATCTCTTCACACAAAGCAGCAAACAAAAGGCCTATTTTGATTAAAGTTAATAATATTCACAGTATCAATCAAAACATCTGACAGTTCCTTCTGTAATGTTTTTCAAAAAAGGACTCATGATGTAAAAGGCACATTATGATCAATATAGCGGGAGTTTTTTTTCACCATGTTGACAAATCCTTTTGTCCTCCCTGTCATACATGCTGCCCCATCAGTACAGATAACAATGCAGTTTTGCTAGGTTAAGCCTCCTTGTTTCAAATAATTGAAACACTTTTTCTTCTGTGAATTTTTCAGGCAGTTGTTTTCAAAATAAATAGTTTTCCCTGATGACATCTCCATCCATGAATCTCATGTTTGCCAACAACTGTGCATGTCCACTTAAATCTTTTGATTCATCAATCTGTAGTGCAAATTCCACCTTATCAATATTATCTCGATGACAACACCCAAGATGTCTGCAGACATATGATCAATGCGTCTTGTAAAAGTGTTGTCTGATAGAGGAAATTTTCCAATCTCCTTCGCAGGATCTGGAACTTAACATTGTGTCCACAATAGATTTGTAAGCCATCAAGATTAATGATTCTGTCACTGTGTGCATTTTTCTTGATTTAGCCAGTAGCTCTACAACTCGGTAGGTATCTTCCAGGGCTTTTTCAGAAAGCTTTCTGCCTCTTCTCAATAAATGTGCCTGTTTTTCATTTTGATCTTTCAAGCGTTCAAAATAATTTTTGTCTTTATTAGCAAGAGATGGATGTTTGGTCAGAATGTTACATTTTAGCTTACTAGGGACCATAGCTTAATTTGACAGCTTCTGTCAACATACCAGGCAGAGCAGGAGAGAGTCTGAGCAGGCAGAGGGATCTGTGGTGTAAATGAACCCAAACTTCAAGCAGTCATTGTTGTATTTCCTGGCCAGAGATTTGACTTTCTTTTTCCGTTGTATGCTGCCAGATAAAGATTTATCTCATTCTGTATCACAGAATGCAGATAAATGCAGACAAGTTCCTGGTCAGATGGCTTTCTTTTTTCTGAAACTGTTCATTTTCTCAGCTGGGCCAATTTTGCTGTAAAAACGATGGAGAGCATCAGCATTGGCGTAGCTTGTGAATGCAATGGAATGAGATGAAAAATGCTTCTGATATGCAGGACTGGATTACAGTGATCAGAAAATAAATACTAATACATCTGAATACAGTAGGTTCTATTCTAAATCACTGCATCACAATGCACATTTACTATAAAATTTATTCTTTCATTCAGATTAATGGGTTATGCAGACTCAAATCATAAATTGCTAAAAAGAAATGAATGTCTATTTTTGCATTATATTTTTTTTAATAAATTCACAGGTTTTTGCACCTTTTTGTAAATTTGTATCATTTATTTTGTTCTTGCAATCCTCCTATGGTCCTTAATACATGGCTTTTTTATTAATATTATTTAAGAAAGCATTGAAATATTATTATTATTATTAGAGTTTTTAATTTGTTTAATTTCTTTTCAGACCAGCATTTTTTATTTTTGGGGGCAATGCTATTCTGTAGTCCTTAGGCATGGACCTCACCATGCAAGTGAACAGTTTCTATCAAACCATTAAATCTTGTTTTCATTATTGTAAGATTTATTGACTTATCGAGACATTTGTGTTTAAGATTATTTAGCTTATTTTAAGAAATCTTAGCATCCAAATTTTTAGACTTCTTACCTAAAAGAAACTCTTTCTTATTAGTGTTAGTGGAGCTACAAATGTTAGGATCTTTGTTTTCTTAATTTTTTAGGTGTGTCGCATTTAATGTCTGTTCAAATCAAAGAAACCATTTCGTGCTGGACCAGTTTTGATTAAATTTGGCACAGCTATTCTTCAAGGAAATTTGATAAGAAAGTTTCATTTTCATTAAGATATTTCAGGTAGAGTGCACTGAACAAATTTTTGAAATTTTAACACCTCCTCATTTAAAGCAATAGTGAATGGTCAAACTCATGTATGTTAAAACAAAGCAACATTCTGTATGACTTCAATTCCAGATTAGTTTACTGTTTCAAATTAAGCTTGAGAAAGGTTAGTTCATCTTTTGTCTTTTGTATATTTCGTCATTTACTTTTACAAGAACTGCTCCTTTTTGCCAAACAAATCCTGTACATAAAGTTAGTGAAACACCAACAGAGTTGCATGCATGGTAGCACATTATGTTTAAATGTGCAGCCTCTATAAACTGCAGTAAAGACTTAATGATGTGCCAGCTTACATCAAGTAAATTATTCTATCAAGAAATACATTTGTGAAACAATTTAACGATAATTGCATACACAGGACAAGCAAGACTAGCAGTTGCCTGGAAAGTCCTGTATGTCCCTTCTGATTATTTTACAGTATCTCCTGATTATTATATTTCCAGTCTGTCTTCTGGCACATAGAACACATATTTAATTCTTAACATGCTGTTTCTAGGGATCCAAGATGTTCAGTGTTATGATGTCACAGGATTGTGGTCAAATGGTGTGATGGATGTGATCATAAGATGGGCAAGTTGTGTCACGGGGGCAACGCCAAGTGGCCTCCACCCCAATTTCTGAGACATTGTAAAAGCACACGTGAGAACATGGTCATTTGATCGGTTTATCTGATCTTTTCTGGATAAAGCAGACTCTGTAATTTTGTTATTAAATTCCCTGGTTATTATTAAGCACTTTTTTGGTCCATTTTGTTTGGCACAATTTATTTGATCGGTACTCCTATTTTTCTTGGTTTAAGGCTTTTGCCTCTTCAAGCTCCAAGGTGTTTTAACACTTGTTTGGGAGGTAGTTCAGTAAGCCGGTGCCCATACTGACTGTGTTAGAGTTAGGAAGTGAAGTAAGCTTCTTTTAGTCTAATGTTAGGGGCTACAGTGATCCCTTGCTATATCGCGCTTCGACTTTCGCGGCTTCACTCCATCGCGAATTTTAAATGTAAGCATATCTAAATATATATCACGGATTTTTTGCTGGTTCGCGGATTTTAATTTATGGTACATGCTTCCTCAGTTGGTTTGCCCAGTTGATTTCATACAAGGGACGCTATTGGCAGATGGCTGAGAAGCTACCCAACCAGAGCACGTATTACGTATTAAATAAAACTCAATGATATAAGATATGCTTCCCACACGGTGCTTCACATACTTGAAAGACCGAACAGCACGTATTGATTTTTGATTGTTTGGTTTTCTCTCTCTCTCACTCTCTCTAACATTCTCTGCTCCTGACGGAGGGGGTGTGAGCAGGGGGGCTGTTCGCACCCCTAGACGATACGGACGCTCATCTAAAAATGCTGAAAGATTATTTCATGTCTAGAGGGCTCTAATAATGTTAAAAAACATATTTAGAAGGCAGTAAACAGGATTTCTATGCTCTAACTGCGAAAATATTTGATTTATAAATAACGAATCCTACTTCGCGGAAATTCATTTATCGCGGTAGAGTCTGGAACGGATTAACCGTGATAAACGAGGGTTTACTGTATTAAGGTTATTGTGCAGTTCCTTCACATTTCTATTTTTTGTTTTTTGCTTCTCTGCTTAAAACCAGGTGACTCAGAGACACGTTGATAATTATTTTCATTTATTTATTTATGTGGCGGCAGATTGTAACATAAATAAAATTAATGCCAAGTCATCACATACGTGTAAGTTGTGAGTGTACATTAGTAATGAGTCGGGGTATTACCCTTGACAGTATTTTTAGCTCATTCGATCAAGCTTTTAGGAGTGCACACTGCTTTTTTGAAGATTTAGCAATGACAACTTTTCTTTAAAATCATTAACATACTGAAAAATTTGACTTTGGTGCTGCCAAAAGATATGTAGTATTCTATACTATGAGGAGTGATGACAAGTAAACATGTATGGTTGTATGGTGGTAACAAAGGGACTTTTCTGAATCTTTTTTGGAGGATGCAAGTATACATCATGCTACTAGCTGCAAAGAAAGTTAATTTTCAGTTTGTCTCTTCTTGGCTCACCAGGCCCTTGTATATTTTTACACTTGTTATTCCTTGTTTCCTGTTTGTGTTTACTCAAGAGTACTTCCTGAACTTGATGAAATTTAAGTAGTTATATAGATTTTGTCATGGTCCCTCAAACTGCCAAGGTAACCTTTCTACTAATAAAAAGTAGACACAATTTAAAATATCCTAGTTTGTGTTTATATAGTAGTGAAGGAAAATAACATACAACTTATGCAGTGTTATTTTTCAGGCTGGTTTCTTTTCAAATTAGTGTCCTGACAGAACTGGTTTATGTTCCAGTTTTAATAAAAATACAAGAATACGTCTTTCTGCCTACTTGTTTCACAGCAGAGCTGATGGGAGCCAAGGTCTAGCCTCCCAGCTTTAGATGCAAGGCATTGAGCAAATCACAAAGGAATTTCAATTCATTACAAGACACACTTACTCAAATCAAGCTGATTTAGTGATAATACCCATGCCACAAAACATAGCTATAAAAGTAATACGGGAAAGAAGTATTGGGTATTGTTATTACATTTGTGACATAGTCATTTTTATTCTATTAGAAAAATGTATGGTATGATTTAAGTCTAAAGCTGATGAAACAGAAGATAAACATTTCTTTGCAAAATGCCTCTGATGACTGTGTTAGTAACTCAACTATTAGGTTTATCTCAAGAGGAAACATACTTTTTTACAGCTTATTTTATAGAAGAGATTAAACCTTAGGAGCCATGGAAGTGTTGTGTTGTCTTTGTGGAACACTAGCCCAGTTAAGAGGAAGAAAATTAGGGTTATGACTCCCTGAAACAAAACAAAATTGCTAATTTTCCACTAAGCTACTTGACAGGAAAGTGTTGAACAGCATGGGGAGCAAAAACTTGTCGGGTCCTATTTCTGATCTGAAAAAAAGTTAGACAGTAGTTAACAGTAGAATGTTGTTGTTCTCACAAGTCCTATCCTAAGTGAGTGTCAAAAAACTAAAATGGTGAACAAAAGATTAAAGAGCAACAGACTGAACTGACAAAAAAATTCAGGAGAAGCAATAATCTGAATGATCTTTTAAATGCTTCCAAAATGACTGCCAAGATCAAGGTGCAAACGAGTGTGGAACAAGCTGTAAAATTACTGCAAGAACTGAAGATCAGAATATTCACATCTTGGTAAATGGCACAAGGGGACATGTTTAAAAGGCAGACTGGTTTCTCTTTGGTTCAAATGCAATCAATTTATGAGAAGGTGGATGCTAAAATACATTGAAGAAGTTTAAACTATGGGCTTTTGGGACAGAGAGGAGAGAGCATGACCAGAAATATACAAATTAGTGAACCTAATGAATCAATGAAAAATTTTAACAGAAGGGAATAAGCAAAAGTGTGGCAAGAAAAAAAACATCAAAGACAGAGGTATGATAGTTGGAGTGTTTTGTTATTATATTAAAACTTGGGGGGGGGGGGGGGGGTTGTTATAATAATGTTAATTTAAACTGAGAAAACTTTTAATTATTTTTAAAGGTTAACTACTGAACAACTTTCTTTGAAAAAATAATACTAGGGATTGTTAATGCCCTGAGTCAGTATCCATTACTACTCACTGATGGTGCCTCAGTCTTCTTCTTTCGGTTGTTCCCATTAGGGGTTGCCACAGCGGATCATCTTCTTCCATATCTTTCTGTCCTCTGCATCTTGTTCTGTTACACCCATCACCTGCATGTCCTCTCTCACCACATCCATAAACCTTCTTTTAGGACCTTCCTCTTTTTCTCTTGCCTGGCAGCTCTATCCTTAGCATCCTTCTCCCAATATACTCAGCATCTCTCCTCTGTCCAAACCAATGCAATCTCACCTCTCTGACTTTGACTCCCAACTGTCTAACCTGAGCTGACCCTCTAATGTACTCATTTCTAATCCTATCCATCCTTGTCACACTCAATGCAAATCTTAGCATCTTTAACTCTGCCACCTCCAGCTCTGTCTACTGCTTTCTGGTCAGTGCCACCATCTCCAACCCATATAACATAGCTGGCCTCACTACCATCCTGTAGACCTTCCCTTTCACACAGAATACTCCTGACACTCTTCTCTACTCATTCCACCCTGCCTGCACTCTCTTTTTCACCTCTCTTCCACAATCCCCATTACTCTGTACTGTTGATCCCAAGTATTTAAACTCATCCACATTCGCCAACTATACTCCTTGCATCCTCACCATTCCACTGACCTCCCTCTCATTTACACACATGTTTTCTGTCTTGTTCCTACTGACCTTCATTCCTCTCCTCTCTAGAGCATATCTCCACCTCTCCAGGGTCTCCTCAACCTGCTCTCTACTATCGCTACAGTAATGATACGTTACTCTAGTAGGTTCACTTTCATTGTTATTTCCTTTTATTAACACTGTATATTTTATCACCAGGAAGTTTGTCAGACAATTACAATGTGTATGAGGTGAAAAGACTTTGTTTGGTGTAATCGGGTTTTATTTATTACCTGGAGGAAGTTAAGCTCAAATTTATTGTAATGTATAAGCAGTAAAATGAAATTCATGTCTACATGTCTCCCTCAGAGCCAGATCCAAAACAGACAACTGACAAAGAATAAAAGCAGGCAGAGAATACAAAATCAAAGGTTAAAACCAACATCAGACCACCACCAGTTTTTGGTGCAAGTGACTTCTGAGTAGGATTTTGTCTTCAGGATAAAAACTAGCCAGAGTCTAGTAGAGAAAGTGCTAATGGCTCTGAATTGCTTACCAGAGCAGAGAAAGAAGAAACATGACTATGTAACATGGATGAGGTTGTTAATAATGTCTTTTGCCTTTCTAAGGCAGTAAGTATGTGTGCTTACCTGTACGCAGCTGGGTACCAGTGATACCCTGGGCTGATTTCACCACTCTAGGCAATGGTTTATAGTCCTGAGGTGAGCAGGTACCATACAAGAATGTAATGATTTTGGACTCCACTGTTGGTGAGCATACCTGGAGACACCATAACATTCGTAAGACATCTGAAAATATCCAAGATGTGTTGTGCCTATTTCAGGCCACGACGATTGTAACAAAAGGAAATTTAAAGAAGTCAATCTTTTCCATAGCATGCCAGCAAATAAAGATGGAAGTATGGCCAGCTTATGGAATGAGTGACGAATTTCATGGTGTTGCTGAGATTAAGTGATAAACTGTTGTAATACTAGCATTATTCAGAAGTCAATGTGATGATGAGACAGCATTTAAGAGTTGTCCTTTATGATAGTTTTCATTCAGGGCTGAAAGATTGGAGAGAGATGTATTGTTGTTAGTTAACTTGTGATAAGCAGGCATTATAAGGTTGGATCTCTTGTGCTTTAAGTATTTAAGAGTTGCTTTCAAGCATGCTTAATACATGCACTGATATGTGGAGTAATCTTCCACTGACAATGAGGAAAGTTTAGCACCAAAAGGAGTGTGGGAGCCAAGACATATTCATAATGCAGCCTCTGAAGATGGGTTGGGATTTTTGACGATCTGGCTATTATTTATTTTGTTACTGTAGATCTGGTAGATGCCTTTATCCAAGACAACTTGAAAAAATCAGAATAGAACTGCTTCCATGTATTTATTACAGTTGGCAGGTTTTGTCACTGGATAGACCTTAAATGAACTCATACTCATTTACTTATATTGAAAAGACGGCAAATTATGTTTGGGAAAACATTGTGTTCCTGTAATGTTTCTGGGGTTTATTCATTACATTTTTTAAAACAATGTACTAGGAATTTTCCCCATATCTTCCATATGAGGTCTTTTTTGGGATTATAGCATTTTAGGTCCAATCCAATACGTTTGATAAGCATAACACACTGTAGTAGATTTCTTTCATGTCCAAGGGACTTGCAGTAATTGGACAAAAGAAAAAATAAAATAATAAAACAGTATATAGCAAAAATGGAAAAATAAGAAAAAGATGTACAGTACACTCTACTTTCAACTGAATTATCCTCTTTATCATCTCTTCTGCCAGGGCTTAAAATGCCAGTCTTTTTGTAATTTTTTCTATTAACTGGTCTGGCAGTAGTCTATTAGAGGGGACAAATGCTGGCATCACAGTTCTCATCATAGAGTGCCCTCTGAATGAAAAGGAAATGAGTAATCTGAGAACAGCTATGGCACCATCTGATTCTTTTGGCTCTGATTATCTGTATAGCTGCTGTTTAACTATGTCCATCACATTTTTGGAATGTAAAAAAAAACAAACTTAAATGCAGGTGCAGCTTAGTGAATAACATTTATTTAGCACAAGTATCCGGACATTCTCTTCAACATTCTCAGGTTTTGCAACTAGATATCAAGAAAAAAACACTGACCAACAAATCTCTGCTGAAATAACACAAAAAGCAGCTCCAACCATCTTTTAAGTCATACGTTTCCATTAAAAGCCAAGCCATTTGTAGCAACTTGATTTAAGAAAGGGAAAAAACAATAAGCTTACCTGTGAGCTCCATGAAAAATCAGAATCCTTTTAAAAAAAAAAACAAGGGAATACCATCAAGTCATTGGTCACACCTTGGTCTCATTTAAATCTTTATTTGTTTCATTTATTGCATGGTTCATCCTAAAACCCTAAAACGACAATGTTAACCATGTCCTTGTAGAATTACTTGGATATACAGAATCAGGAATGGAACCTTACAAGACAGATAGATAGACAGAACTTTATTTGTCCCTAAAGGGGAAATTTGGCTTTTTACTTAAGTTTTTTAAATAAATAAATACATAAATATTGTGATTCGTGTGTTGCTGTCTTGCACCTGAAAAACAAGGTTAAGTCCATGGGCTTCAGGAAAACCAGCTTTATTTCAAAAAGTTACAGAAGATAAAATATCTTATATGAACATAATTGTATTATAAATAACTCCTGTAGATTTTATTTTTTTCTCCAGCCGTCTGGAGTTTTTTTTTTTTTTTTCTGTCCTCCCTGGCCATCGGACCTTACTTTTATTCTATGTTTATTAGTGTTCCCTAATTTTATCATTTATTTTGTCTTTTTTCTCTTTCTTCATCATGTAAAGCACTTTGAGCTACATTGTTTATATGAAAATGTGCTGTGTAAATAAATGCTGTTGTTGTTGTTGTAATTAAATCTCAATTAAGCCACTGCAGCTCACCTTTTGTGGTCTACTCAGTAGCAGAGGGCACCCTCTGGCAAGCATGGTCAACCTTTTGACTGACTCAGGCATCAGTGGGCAGCTCATGAGCCCTGCTTCCTTCTTCCACCACCTCCCCTCAGCATCCATGGGACCTCACAGAGTGAGTCGTTACCCCTGCTCCACTTTGATGAGTAGCAGGGAGTGACCCTACCCCATGAGCATCACTGCTTCACACTGGCCCTCTTCCTGAATGCAATGCCATGCACCAGCTCTGCCACAATGTTGACTTTCTTTCACCCATCGTCATCTGGATCTCACTCACCTTCCTGAAACTTTCATTATTCTTTCCACCTACCCCTCTCTCTTTTATACATTGTGGACATTGATGCTCCACCTAACAAATTTAAACTGGTGACAGCTGACCCGTTCGCACTAGCACATAACAAGCAGAGCACTACACACCCGCTAGCCTAAGCCAGCCACAATGATTTAATAAAAAATACACACTACCATGGACCCCATAAAAATGCCAGCAGTGCAGGTTAGCATGTCATCTACTTTGCAAATTGGGAGGTACAGATACTTGGCTATACTTCATAATCTTTCTGAACACAATATCTGACTATTAGATGTATGAATATTTATATGTGAAATGTTACTCCCCTATAAACTTCCACTATTAAGTCTTTTTGATTTATGAGAAAATGGTTTGCTTTTAAAATGGTGATGCTGCTATAGGAAACAGTATAACTTGTTTCTTTTTTTCGTTTAGCAGAACTATGCACAACTTGGAATATGCTTTTTAGATATCTTAACAGTTTTCATTCAAAACTCCCATTTGCAGTGTCTCATGATATGGCTAAGTTCTGATTGAGGCTGTTTTCCTTCGTGAACCTGCCCAGGCAACAATACAATCACACGTCTCTTTGAGGGCGAACCAATGCACCTAATGCTCTCAGTGTCTTGTAGAAAATGACTTGTTTCTAATGGAAGGATGATGGTAGGGATTCATTTCTACATGGAGGCTCCTGTCTTTCTGGATTAAACTCTGATACAGCTTCATTGGAAGACACTTCTGAAACCACCACTACTCAGGTTGTCCGGATTTCCAGGCCATGAGACCGCTCAGCCCCCTCTAAGCATTTTACCTAACATAAATGACCTCATTCAGTCCTCATTGTATTCAGGGTTCTCATGGAAGAATTTGATGATGACGGTCATGTGGAATTCTGGCCTATAATCCATCAATGTAGGCACATCACAGTGCTTTGATTAGGTGGTGGTGGTGCAGATCGCCACCACAGAAAACCAGAAAAAGAACAGAAGAGAAAGTGGAGGTTCGTACGGATTTTGGAGCCACCAGGAATGATAATGATAATTCATTGAATATACAGAGCATCAGGATTAAACTGAGATGAAGCTATGAGAAATCCATGTTAAAATAATGTGTTTTCAGCAGTGTTTTAAAGTGCTCCACTGTATTAGCCTGGCGAATTCCTATTGGCAAGCTATTCCAGATTTTAGGTGCATAACAGTAGAAGGCCGCCTCACCACTTCTTTTAAGTTTTGCTCTTGGAATTCTAAGCAGACACTCATTTGAAGATCTAAGGTTACAATTTGGAGTGTAAGGTGTAAGACATTCTGAAATATAAGATGGAGCGAGATTATTTAAGGCTTTGTAAACCATAAGCAGTATTTTAAAGTCAATTCTAAATGACACAGGTAACCAGTGTAGTGACATCAAAACTGGGGTGATGTGCTAGGATTTTCAGTTAAGATTCAGTTAAGGCGGACAGTGGCATGGCTCTACCTAACTTTCAGTTTTATTACTGCAATATACAAGTGATAAAAACCTGGACATGGACACAGACAGATGAACATACACAGGCTTTGTCCACAATAGAAATAAAATCCTGCAGTAATTCTTTATATCCCTTGCTTTTTACTCCAGTAAATACAAGTCATCGCCAATATACTAACAACCCAATTGTGCTTCACTCACTCAGAATATGGAACCAATGTAGGAAACATTTTAAGACAGAGAAGCTTTTATCTGTGGCACCTCTGCACAAGAACCACCTTTTTCCACTCTCTCAAACGTACGCAGTTTTTAATGTCTGGAAAACATTCAGGATTAAATTACTTCGGGATCTATACATAGACAATGTCTTTGCACCCTTTGAACAATTACACTCCAGATTTAACTTTCCAGCATCATATTTCTTACACTACCTTTAAATTAGAATTTTGTTAAGTTTGCCCAATTTTCCTCACCTCCCACCTACCTCTATGCCGGAAAAAATATTGATCAGTCTTGAGGACTCAGACAGCATTTCTGCAATATATAAAACCATTTTACAGTCCCTCCCTTTCAAAGATCCAAGAGTACAGTGGGAAAAGGATCTCTCACTCAACATCTCAGAAGGAGTGGAAGGTAGCAATGCAGAGAATTCACTTGAGCTCCATATGCGCAAAGCATACAATTATTCAAATTAAAATCATCTATCGAGCACATCTGTCTCGTTTAAAATTGTCCAAAATGTTTCTAGGGCAAGATCCAACCTGTGAACGTTGCAGTCAAGTTCCAGCCTCATTGGGCCACATGTTTTATGCCTGTACCAAATTATCATTATTCTGGACCAAAATGTTTAAATGCCCCTCAGACAGCCTTGGTGTCACAATCCCTTCTAATCCACTAACAGCTGTCTTTGGTGTTCTTCCAGTTGGGCTTAAAGTGGAGAAGGACAAACAAACTGTGATTGCCTTCACTACACTATTGGCATGCAGACTTATCTTGCTCAACTGGAAGAATCCTAACTCTCCTATTCTAAGTCAGTGGGTAACTGATGTTATATACTATTTGAAACTGGAAAAAATCCATTTCTCACTTAGAGGATCTGTACAAAACCTTTTCAAAACCTGGTAGGATCTGATCAATAACATTTTAGAATAAGCATTTAAATTAAGGAAGCTGATTCTCCCCCCCTCTTTTTTATTCTATTTATTATTATTCATTTATTAATTTATCTATTTACTTATTTTTACTAGCTTAAAGTTTTACTCTGCTGGCCTAGCTCTCTTTCTCATGGGTGGGATTGATTTGTTTCAAACTTGGTTTTCTTAAACTTGACTTGCTTGTATGGAATGTTATTTGATTTTAATAAAATCAATAAAATGCAAAAAAAAAAAAAAAACGGCTGATCGTCTAACTATTATTGATAGCCTTCTCATTTTAAACATTAAGGAAAATGAGGACACATACAAAAATAAATAAGCACACTCAATATGCTCCACAAGTGCATTCACTGCTAAGAAGCAAACAATGCCTTCTTCTAGGTACAGTGTTTATTACCATCTTACATGAATAACATTCTCAAATTTGCTCAGTCCATGTCAGGCTCATGCAGGGCTAAGCCTATCC
This sequence comes from Erpetoichthys calabaricus, assembly GCF_900747795.2. Taxonomy (NCBI): domain Eukaryota; kingdom Metazoa; phylum Chordata; class Cladistia; order Polypteriformes; family Polypteridae; genus Erpetoichthys; species Erpetoichthys calabaricus. The sequence goes on from NC_041395.2 coordinate 79,510,807, forward strand.
TGGAAGCCCAGGTTGCAATACAGGAAACAGGCCTTGGACAAACCTCTAGTTCATCACACATACACACACACACACAGAGGGACCAAGTTGGAATCACCAGCACCAGTCTTTGACCTATTATTAATTTCATAAACTAATTTAGCAAAATAAGATAATACTAATTATAATAATGTCATAAACCAGTAATAAGGAGGAATTCAGTTGAAATGTTGAAAAGGGCTATCCTGTTTACTTGAAAAGGGTTTCAGCAAAAAGAACAAGTGCTCAAAGGTGCAGAAGTTAACTGAAGTATCTGTAGCCATTGGCTAGTATTAGGAAGCGTGTATATAGTAATCAGAGGTGTGGTTTGGTGCACCATCTTACAAGTTAATTGTCTTCCAAATGAGACGTCTCCTCCTGGGAGTGCCCTGTTTTTATAGCTTCTGGACCAGAAGGGTTGGAGTTAGTTGTCCTCATTTAGCATCTTCTCAGAGCTGTGGATGGAAAATAAGACAAAGCTGTTAGGGATCACACCCCCTGGTGTTACAGGGTGGTAATGCTTACCTTTGACGAGCCTGGAAAGTGACCCTCCAAACAAAAAAATTTCAAAAACTACAATTGCTACAGCAGTTTCCATTTAAAAAACAACTTTAATGGAAATTACTTTAAACCAAAAGAAGCACCATGTGCTCAGCCTCTCAGCTCACTCTAGCACACTGCCAATCATGACCTCCCTCTGTGACAACCACAAGGCAGACATCCATGCTCATTTCATACCTTCTGCATGGAGGTGGTTATCCATTGTAATCCCTTGATCACTTGTGCGGAGTGCAATACACTCACACTCTGCCTTCCCAGAAAAGAGGGGTTTATTTGTATGGGTAGGTGGCTTTCCCCCATCATGATCTCACTGACAGCTGCACAGAGTGCTCTGCTCTTTTCTTTCAATTTGCTTGGCTTGCCAAGACACTTTAGCAATAGTGATCTGCATAGTACTGCTGCTGCTACTTTCATGGCTGGCAGCTACTGTCACCTGCGCTGCTAATGAACACTGACAGGTATGTGGTTCACCCTGCTGTGAAGTACAAGCACAGTGATTTTTCCACTTACAGTATAGGCACCATGAAACCCTTCTACAGAGGTGTCACTTCTAGCAGATTTCTGGCAGCATAGCTATTTCGCATTTTAAAATGGAGTTTTTGAGTGGCTATGCCTTTTGAACTCACACAGACTTTCTGGTGAGGCCAGTAAAGCTTTGGTTTCATCGACAGACAACAAAGTCAAGCTATTATATATACAACAGCATCTTTTATTGAACAATCAGACAATAAACGAATACAAATGATCACACTGTAGAATAACCAGCTGTTTTGCTGTAGCAAGATTCTGTCACAGGAGAGAAAAAAGTAGATATTAGAGACGCTGCAATATTTTTCTGCATACAAGAAAGCGCAGGGAGCTATGGGAAGAATCCTACAGGTGCACACTGTTGTACTTTTGTCATCCTCAGTAATTTTCTTCTGAACTGTCAATATTTTGATGTGTGTTAAGGTGACCAAAAAGTTACAGTAACTAACTTAAAACATAATGAGAGTTGTGATAAGTTTCCATTTTCAATTATTTCCTCATTATTGGAACAATTTTCCATTATGGTTTTCTAGTCTGCTGAGGCTATTTCCGATTTTTTAAGTTTTTTTATTTTGACTTAATTTTTATCTGGTTAAAAATTATTGGCATCTTTGCTTGATGCCATGTTGGTTTTCATGTGTGCTGTAGGTTACTGGATTATCTAACATTTGGAAAAAGATGGCATTTATTTCGAGTGTGTTGTATTTTGGATTTTCTGGTTTTTGACTCATTGGCTTTGAACTTCAGCTTTAATTTAGGGTTTGTTTTTGATTTGGTGAAAGATGGGTTACACTTTTTAGTTAGCAAACACTGCTTGGTTTCTGACTTTCATTTCTTCTTGTGGTTCCTTTTTAAATTCCATCTGCTGCACAGAATAAAATAATGATTCGGTCACTCAAGCTTGTTTGGTTACCTAATAGCTAAATTGTCCCAATATCGAATCTAGATCCTTTTTAAATATTTTCCACTTGACTCCATGACTCAGTGTTCTTTCCAAATTTTCATATGCCTTTGTGTAAAGAAAGGCTTTCCAGCTTGAGTCTGTTGTGATTATGTGTTCTTATTATTTTTTATTAATTTTCAGAATTATCTTTTTGAAAGATTTATGTAGCTAATAGCTGTGTTACCCAGCTTCGTCCGGGTATTTCCTACGACAGTGGTCCCCAGTTAATTGAAAGTATCAAAAGCACTATGTACTTTGTTGTATACATATTAGTTATTAGTTTATTTTTTTACCAGGGCTAATTTTAGCTTACTGGAGCTTTTTACTTATGAAATTTGCTAGATACAACTGGCCATGAGTTAAACATTTCTCCCACAGATCAATTCCTGCTTTTCCTGGTCTTGTGTTTTGTTAATGAGCACTGCAAAATACAATTTTTATTGAAAACTATATTCTTTTGGATTGAAACAGGTAATTAGTAAGAATAATTGGAATTTTGGGTATAAATATATTTCACCCTGGAGCACATCCTGTAAAAATGGTAGCTTCAATCAGATTTGAAAGTAATGCTCTGATCTGTAATCTTGAGTCATTATTAGTTTTGGAGGGTTTAAATCAAACACAACATTGATTCAGTCAGGGTCCCTTCAATTTATTACATACACAATAAACATTTACAGGCTGAACATTTAAGGGGAGGGTGGCACGGTGGCGCAGTGGGTAGCGCTGCTGCCTCGCAGTTAGAAGACCCGGGCACGCTTCCATGTCTGCATGGGTTTCCTCCGGGTACTCCGGTTTCCTCCCACAGTCCAAAGACATGCAGGTTAGGTGGATTGGTGGTTCTACATTGTCCCTAGTGCATGCTTGTTGTGTGTGTGTGTGTGTGTGTGTGTGTGTGTGTGTGTGTGTGTGTGTGTGCGCCCTGCGGTGGGCTGGCGCCCTGGCTGGGGTTTGTTTCCTGCCTTGCGCCCTATGTTGGCTGGGATTGGCTCCAGTAGACCCCCATGACCCTGTAGTTAGGATATAGCGGGTTGGATAATGGATGGATGGATGGACATTTAAGGGGGACTTTCAATAGATGGAACATTTTTTAATAGGGGGGCATGGTTATGTCAAAACTAATAATTGACAATTACTGTTTTGCCTTTGACATTATAATTGTGATTATTAATTTTAATTAACAGTACAATGAAAAATGCTTCTTATCTTGCCAATTGCATATCCCGCATTTAGTTTACACATAGTGCAGTACAACCATCCTTTTGGCAGGAACCAATGAAAAATTAATATGAGATTTTGAAATGCTGGATTAGTTGAAAATTTAGTGTTTAATAATGTTTCTTTTTTATTTGTTACGCTAAAAATGCCGCACACTTATAAGACTGGTGTCATCGTTTTTATCATAGTAAATGTAGTAAGTTACTGATATACTGTACATATATTTTTATAATAAAATTTATGTATAACACAAACATTCCTCCTTTTTTCCATAATTAATGTACCTTCTGAAGCAGCCATCACCACCACTACCATTCAAAAATGTAAAATGTGGAAAACTTTTAAACATGGGAATGTTAAATTGCATGTGTATGTAAAAATAAAAATACACAATAAAATCTTAAATGACAGTAATGTAAGATTAATAAGTTAATATTAACACAACCTGCACAAAAGCATTAAATTTAACAATATTAATATATAACTAGTTCGAGAAGTATTCAGATAGTAAGACATTGTTACATGCTGCTATCAGACTCAGTCCTTGAGCCATGGGGACCCCAATCTTGAGGAAAGTATTGTAACGAAAAGCCTACTTGTAAAAAGGAGCATTGCAAGCATCTGCTTTTCATTGTATATTTCAATATAATGAGCCATTATGCTTCGGCATGCTTCCATAGTTCTACTCAACCATAAATCAGTCATAACTGCATAAAATGCTTTTTTAAATCCATTTTGATTTTTGTCTGACATTTGGAATAAAGTGAACACAACCATGACTTTGGAATAATAATCGCAGGGGGGGACGACAACTTTTATCCTGACTATTGATTACTTTTCTTGCACTCAGTTTTAATCGTAGCCTTGTCTTTTGATATACAAAACAGAATGACTACTATTATCTGTCTTTACATTTGATAGCCTACTGCATACGGACATGTGTTAGGGAAACAGGTAATTAATGTTCATCGGTGTCAAATGGCCTAACGTTACTAGAACTTAGTGCTGCTTGCTTAGATTTCATGCACTCTTCATGATGAATTATGTAGTTGAATTTTAAATGGCTTTTACATGTTTCCCTGTATTGGTTTAACACTCTGCACAGTATACTTTTGAGAACAAAATATTTTTAAATTATGAACAATTCTCTTCATTTTTGTGCCTAAAAGTTTAAAAAGTGTTGTGATCTATGTTCAACATTACTTATACTCATCAATTTTTCTGAAAGCTGCTTCAAACAGAAAAGAAATATAGTTACACTTTTTAAATGTTATCAGACTCCTAAAAATTTGTTTGCCACTTAGTACGTTGTTAGCCCTATGACGCGAGGGGATCTGTATATGGAAAACAGTGCTTGAATTGGATGCATAAGTAGTGATATCCTATGTGTTACACTGATGTAATAACACAAAGTGCGAATTACAATTGCGCGATTGTAGCAACACAATTTGTATGGCTTCTCTGTTAGAAATTCATCTATCCAAGACAAATGTCTCTCACTTTGAGTTTGTGGCACAGCAGTCATTGAGGACTGGAGTTTGGGGGAGTTTGTGTCATGACCGGTGGCTGGGGATTGGCAGAGTGGAACAGATAACCAAGATGAAAGCCAGTATGTAACTAAGAATGCTAATATTCAACAGCAAAAATACTGTGCTTGCTAACCATGGAGCTTCACTTCTCTGATCTTTCTTGTTCCATTTTACAATATGATCATGTCTCTTTTTTCCCATCCAGGACACTGTGCCGTCTTCAGTCATCTTGTCCACCCTATTGGTTAGTGGAGCTATTCATGTGGCCCTTTAATTACATCTGCTGTCTCCTTTATTTGCAGAAAGCACTCACTCATTGCAGAACAGAGCATGTAAGTTATCATAATATAACAAATAATGACAAATAAAAAAATACTTGTTTTCTTTTTTCTGTCAAGTCAGGTTGGGGCGCATGCACTGGTACAGCGTGTTGCTACACCCTCTACACAATGAAACAACTCGGGATCCCGGTTGGCAACCCCCCAGGCAGACATGCGATACAGTCCCACCATCCAGAAATGACCCTCTATCTGCCGCAGCCAGGTGTTAAGTGGGCGACCCCTTGGCCTGGTCCAGCCACTCGGGTCCTCAACAATGAGGATCTTACGAGCTGGATCACCCTCGGAGAAACGAGCCACATGGCCATAGTGCTGTAAATGAAGCTCCCTCACAATGCAGGTAATGTGCCTCATTTCGGACTCCATGAGCAACCGCTCATTCGACACAAAGTCAAACCAATGGTGCCCAAGGATTTTCCGGAGAGACACAGTACCAAAGGAGTCCAGTCTTTGTCTCAGGTCACTGGATAGCCTCCATGTCTCGCAACGATATAGCAAGACAGGAAGCACCAGGACTCTAAAGATTTGGACCTTCGTCCTTTTGCATAGATATCGGGAGCGCCACACACCCCTTTCCAGCGACCTCATGACCCCCTCATGCTCTCCCAATCCGTCACCTGACTTCATAGGAAGAGTCACCAGAGACATGAATGTCACTGTCAAGGTAAGTGATCCTCTCGACAAGGTTGACACTCTCTCCGCAAACAGACACACTGCTGATGGCTGTGCCCAAGAGGTCATTAAAGGTCTGGATCTTGGTTTTTATCCAGGACACTCGCAAGACCAGACACTCAGACTCCTCGCTCAGTCTCTCGAGAACCCCGATCAGAGCCTCCATTGACTCCACGAAGATCACAGCATCGTCAGCAAAGTCAAGATCTATGAATCTCTGTAACATCACCAAATTTCAACAAGATCCATCAAGGCATTTTTAAAATAGTTTTTTAATTTTTTTTTTTTTAATACGTTAATATTAATATGTCGAAATGTCCTTTCTTGGTGGATTCCTACTAGATGTATTATCCTGCCAAATCTTTTTGTTTTTTTAACTTAACAGGTGTTTTTGTTGATTAATGAGTGAGTGAGTCAGTCAGTCAGCTTTGCATTATATATAGAGAGATTATGGGTCTGAGAGCTGCTGAAGTAATTTCTAAAACATTCTTTTGTTTGTTTTTCACTTTCTTATATTTTGACATCTTTTGCTAATGCTGTTTTATTAATTATGCATGCCGCCATTTTGCAGTGCAGTTGCTTCTATGTTGCTATAGAAATCGGATGAGAAGCATGCAGCACATGATATCAGTGTCACGACGGGATACAAAGTTACTGCTGTGCATTTCCTGTTCATCTGAAATTGGATTGTTATTGTGAGATTTAATGTGTGTAATTGATTTGCAACTTCTTGTTTAACAAATTATTGGCAGAGAAATAACAACTAGGGATTTAAGATTGTATTTCTGACTTTGCAAAAGATGTTTTCTGACACTTTGGCAATGAAATTAGCCTGGTATTTAGAGGAATGTTTCATTATCTGGTCCTCAGTAAACATCCACTGCTCTCTTCAAGTAGAACACAGTCTTAAATGTGCGCCCCCTTAATCTGCACCATTGGTCTCTAGTATTTGATGCAGTATTAGAAAGAATTCATCTGGGTTTAACTTTAGTGATGCCCTTTTGAATTTAGAAGAACTGGATCAGGTATCCATATGGCTTTCTCTGCTTAAAACCTAATGAGGTTTAATTCCCTTAGCATGGCAAAGTAGGTCCTGGGATACATTTGCTTGCTCTCTTCTGCAAGCAAGCGTCTAGACCTGCTTTATGTTTATATTATACAATCTGAGCATAACATCCCTTAACATTCTGTTCAATAGTTTGTAAAATATAACCTAAATATAGGGTTTAGACTATTCTACAGTTTACATTCATTTTAAACATATCTTATACAACCTTCTGCGTAACACTCCTGAACTAGAAATTCACACCTAGCAAAGTGTCATACTGCTACTGTAAATGAAAAAAGCAGAGAGACTTAAAAAGAGTCGATTCCCTTTGATGGGAAAAAGCTCTTTTTAATTGCCATGGGTAAAGATGTGTTGTCGTTTGAACATAGTATTTTAAAGAAATAGTGTCAGTACAACATGTGGTGAACAGCCGGAGCCCTTACCCCACAGCGACGCATGTGAATTGGAAGGACCTGGGGAGAGTACATACACAGGACAGTACCTCACTTAGGTCACTAGGGTCACTAGTGGTGCCTCGGATTCCCACAAGGTAACATGGGACTTTCAGTTTGGCACAGCCCTGTTGGATTCTATAGTTACTGCTAGAGGGAGCTGCAGAGTCATAATCTGTTGGGTTTCTGCCACACCTGAAAATACTTGTGGACCTCGCTAAAGAGCCACCTGGATTGTTTCTGGGTGCGGCATAAAAGGAGCCAGCTGCCACTGCTCAGGGAGCCAGAGTCGGGAAGGAGAGTGGCGGCAGAGAAGGAAGAAGGACAAAGACAGAGGAAGAGAAAGTAAGACAAGAAGGGCTGTTTTGTTGCTATACTTAGTACTGTGCTGTTATGGGAACCACTTGGGGAAGTGTTTCCCACTGAGTAAAGACATGTGTTGTGCTGAACTTGGGCCTGGTGTCTATCTGTGTTAGGTGTTGGGTAGCTGCTGCACCCCGTGTAGGCCACACCCTGTATTTCTCTAAGGTGTAGGTCCATTTAATGATGGCCACCTTCTGTTGCAGTCTTCTTTTTATGGGATGGACACAGAAGACGTTGCCTTTAGGCTGGGATTCAAAAAACATCATCCATATTTTTTTGATGTGTTCTCTATTTTAAGGAAAAGATCTCTGGTTAAACAATATATATCAATCCCTTCCTTCCATCAAGCACCCTTAAATTGGTATGCCTAAGACACTCACTTTGCTCACAAGTTTTTGTATCAAGTGTAAGCACAGTCTAGAGCAGGGAATCTGCTAATATGATCATCGAGGGCTAAAGGGGATGTAGTAGTTTCTTTCAAACTATTTTCTTAATGAGAATACAGTTATTGTTGTTGAAGCATTTGTTGCTCAAGCAACATTTTTATGCTTCATTTTAGCTGTCTCACTTGTTAAGAGTTACCAGTGTTATTTGCTTATTTTAGTATTACCTGTTGCTCCTTATTTGCAACAGGCTGCAAATGACAAAGTGCAGAGCAGTTCTCCCTTTAACTTTTTTTTCTATTTACACCTGCGTATATATTCATTGTGATCTATTTGGTTTAATGAAATATTTGGAAGGAAACTGTCTAGAAAAAAAAAATGAAGGACTGAGAATTGTGCATCCACTTAAGGCTACAAATCATTTTAATGATATTCTTAGAAAGGAAAAACAATCTTCAGTATAAGAATGACCTGATAGGGCAGAATGAAAACACTAACAAGGTGTACAATTAAAAAAAAAAGATCTGTTATTGGAAAGGATTGGTTTAAGAAAAAACCTAAAGAACTGACTTTAGTGACACCTGGTCTAGGCCAGGGGTATAACTTTCTAATCCCTTACACTTCTAAAGTAAAGAGAAACAACATCAAATCTGAATATTTAAAGAGGAGACCCTTTTACTTATCAAACTGGCAAATGCATTAAACTATGATTGTTTTTAAAATTGTAAAACCTAAGACATAAGTTCTTGCCAAAATGCATGGCGACATGAACACACAGCTGAAATTTCTGGACTTCAGTGCAAACTGTAGATCTTATTACTCTTCTGTGAATAACCATTGAATTGATTTCGACAAACGCTTCACTTGACATTCCCACAGTACATCTTTGGTACAGTCAATAAGTATGATCTTCAAAACATCAGAGTCCAATTGTAACTCTATCAAATGCTATGTACATAAAGGAAAAGTATTATGGAAGGAGAGTGGGCCATAGTGGGGAGTATGGCTATAAACGCTGCTACAGGATTCTTGACATGAACCAAATACGGTGACTAGACTGCCTGATATCATATCTTTAAAACTCCTATGTTGACTTGACAAGATGTTTGTCTTAGCATTTCATATCTTTGTTGGTTACTCCACAAAAACCTTAAAATGTATGGTGACCTTAAAGTTTGAAAATCCAAATATGCAAATATTGTCAACAATTCCACTTTGTGCTTCTTACTCTCTTCTTCCTACATTTATTCCTGAGGCTTTGTCTCTCTCCTTATTCAAATTTACACTAAAACTGACCATTTTTCTCTGTCTTTGTAATTGCTTTCTCTTAGTTTTCAAGTTTCATCAGTAACTGCCATTTGCCAAGACATATTTTAAGATAAATTGCTTGCTCTGGAAGATAAACCATTAAGCTGTCAATTTTCTGAGTACTATTACTCCATCACTATTGACATTTATCATCTTTCTTTTTGGCTATTCACTTAGAAAAATTTAAATTGTACTGCTTAGTTACATATTTAAAATGGTATTGTACTCTTTTTTAATCTCTTAAAACACACTGGGACAGTACATGATGTTCATTCTGGGCTACTGCAAAGAGGAGTGATTCCTTTATAGTGCTACTAGCAAAATACCCGCGCTTCGCAGCGGAGAAGTAGTGTGTTAAAGAGGTTATGAAAAAGTAAAGGAAACATTTTAAAAATAACGTAACATGATTGTCAATGTAATTGTGTTGTCATTGTTATGAGTGTTGCTGTCATATATATATACATATACACATATACACACACATATACACACATATACAGATATATTATATATACATATACACATATATTTTTTATATTTATATTTTTTATATATATATATATATATATATATATATATATATATATATATATATATATATATATATATATATATACACATACATACATACATATACACACATAGATGCACTTACAATAACATAGAAATCAATATAAACAACATTAACATCATTATCATATGAGAATATGAAGTAATATATAAGAAGCACATTTCATATAAATATAAATTATTAAACAGTAAAATCTTCTTCAATAATTTGCTACCGTGGCTTTTCGTTGGTCTGTCCAGGATTTTAAATCACATGTAGCTTGCAAACCGTTTCACGTATTGACTTGAAATGTGGTACACATATAATACGTCACGTCTGCTATCTGCTTTATGGGTGATGAATGTATTACTCTTTTTATGTTTATTTTATTTTAGAATCAACTCCTATCTGCGCACACCAGGGCGGCCGTGGGCAGATGCGTATGGTGTATTCACTCCATGTTATCGTGCATTGCGCTGTCACTGGTATTTTCATAAAAGAATTTGAACAATATATAAGAAGCGTATAAATTATTAAACAGTAAAACATTAACATTTAAGAAGTAAAGTTACATTGAGTACTACTGCAGTGCCTTCGGGTATACCTCATTTTTTGTTTGCCCATTACATGCTTAAATGTATACATTTTTTGGTGTACCTACCCGAGAACACGCGACATATAACCGACCGTGGGAGAAGCATGGATTTTAAACACGCGTTGAGTTCATCTGCTGGTCTCCCTCGTGGAATAACTGGTAATGTTTGAGTAAAATCTACAGCGAGTAAAACGACATTACCTCCTTTTTTTTTTTTACGATCTCTGAGATCTTGCTTTTTTCGGTTGAAGGCTTCATAAGCTCTTTTATGTTCAATGTTGTACTTAATAAGTACTAATTATCCCAAACCATCATCTTTGAATGTTGCAAGACTTTCGCCTTGTATGTAGATCGGGGTAATTACATTCATTGCATTCCTAGTGTGAATGACAATCTGATTGTATGGGTGGTTACCTGGCACTGTAGGGTTGCCACCCGTCCTTTAAAATACGGAATCGTGCCGCGTTTGAGAATGAAATTGCGCGTCCCGTTTTGAATCAATACTGGACGGGATTTATCCCGTATTTTTTTTATCATTTTTTTTTTTAAAGCAGCGTCTCATAGATAGATAGATAGATAGATAGATAGATAGATACTTTATTAATCCCAATGGGAAATTCACAAATTCATGCAAATCATCCCACACGCATTTTATGAAGATGCCTCCTTTCCTACTTTTGATTGGGTAATACTTGATGTCATCGTTAGTTTGATTGGTGTTTTTAACTGTCCAGTGAGGAGGGCGTGTCTTTTAAGTACAGTCTGCAAAGTGTTGGCACTGAGATGTTGCGTCAGCGCCATAGTTGAAGCCCCTAACGTTGCGGTCAGCAAGTCGGCTAACATCCGCCATGTGCCGTCTTTCAGTTGCGAGAAGCAGATCATAGAATGGTTGAAACTGTTGCCCCTAACGTTGCGCCACGGCGTGTGCTTCGTTTATACCTCGTGTCTTCTCATTAAACTTTTATCTCGCGAATATGTTATTGCAATCCGCAGCGGGAGCGTTTCTATTAACTTAATTTAAACTTACGTTTTACACCGTGCTTTGTTTCCCTTATGAACATGCTTGTATGCTTAACTCGCTGCGTTCTCAATTGTTTAATAAATTTTTTGCTCTTCGCTGTTTGCGGCTGTTCCTCCATTTCCCCCTACTTCGTTCTTTTATCTCGCGAATATGTTATTGCAATCCTTAACGGGAGCGTTTCAATAAACTGATTGAAAATAGTTTTGCATTTACCTTTTTAGTAAAAGGCGAGCTTTTAAGCCTGAGAAATCACCCCGTAAATGCACACGTTTAATTGGACATGTGTTAATATGTATGGTTACACAGTATTAAAAGACAGTGAACAACGTCAGTTACCTTTCTTCCCGCGTTTGATAAAAGGTGAGCTTTTAAGCCTGAGAAATCACCCCGTAAATGCACACGTTTAATTGCACATCTGTTAATATGTATGCTCACACAGTATTAAAACACAGTCAAAAATTAACGTAATTTACCTTCGTTCCCGCGTGTGACTCGTGCTGTAAATGTCTTCCTTGTTTTTAGTTCACGTGATTACGTAGGAGGCGTGATGACGCGATACGTGACTCCGCCTCCTCCATTACAGTGTATGGACAAAAAATATGTTCCAGTTATGACCATTACGCTTTGAATTTCGAAATGAAACCTGCCTAACTTTTGTAAGTAAGCTGTAAGGAATGAGCCTGCCAAATTTCAGTCTTCCACCTACACGGGAAGTTGGAGAATTAGTGATGAGTGACTCAGTGAGTGAGTCAGTCAGTCAGTGAGGGCTTTGCCTTTTATTATTATAGATGAAAGACTCATCAATAGCCAGGAAACATCTGCTTGCAGTTATTGCTGTTTCTGTAGGAGTAATCATTTATTGCGTCCAAAGGGGCAAACTGTTTTTCACAAGACACTAGGTATTAATAGAGTTTTCTTAAAAAAATAAATGAATAAATATCAACAGTTGGTGTTATTTGTCAACTAAAGTATTCTTTTATGTGATTTCAGATTTTTGTCTGAAAATCTGATAACAACCACTGAGAAAGCTATATCAGAAAAACTCACAGTTACACTAATGAAAATTTATTTTCATTCTGCTGTATCATCATATGTACTGGTAGTCCTTTACTGGTGCTGTTCCATTTGTAGTGCACCTTTTTGTTCAATAAAAATCATATCTAATTGGTTTTGTGAATTTAATTGCTCAGATGAGTTTTAACATAAAGATCAGCTGCACAATGCTGTAAAGGTCACCTCACCATACAGTATACAAAATCATAAATACAATCAATGCAACATTTAAAATAAAAAAGTTAAGAAGCATTGCATCACAATCCTCACTTAAAATTCCGCATCCAATCAAATTTGGGAAGCTGTTTGAAGTAAAGGTTTTTTATAAAATAGCTCTTCATGTAGATTAAAATAACAGAGTAAAACAGAACAGAGGCAGAACTTAGGCAGACTTATTTTTGGGAAATATTAATAAATTGTTCAGAAGTTCTAAAAAAATGTTGCACCATTCTATACAAATTTTTTTTTACAAGTTTTAGATTCTATAAAATGTCCGTTTCCATTCGAGTTATAAAAATTAGACTGGGATTCCATTTACATAAAATCAGTTGACATGCTAGCAGTGCATTGTGATGGAATGTCAGTGAGTTAATTGCTACATAATCTCATCTCATTTGGTGTTGCTCCCAGGATTAGGACTAAGTAAGTATAAATCCTCCACAATCTGATAGGTAAACAAATATCTTCCCCTCTAGAAGGTTTTAATTTAGGACACTGCCAAAATGTATGACCTAGAGTGGCATCTAGAAAGATGCATACAGTACAAAATATCAAGGTATTTAAGGTTATGTTTTGTACAGATTAATGAAGATTCTTTACGCGTATTATGAAAAAATGAATTCCATTCCTTCCTTACATTATTATAAAGGTTTCTTCTACATTATTATTTAAGATCAAGGCAATGATTGATAAAGTTTAGAAATCCTGTCAATATTTCACTCATTACTATCTTAGAAATTCCAGCATGGATGGATAATATCCTTAAAGATATGTCGAGGAAATTCCATATTTGACACATAGTAGAGCAAAGGATTTGAATACGTTGTTAGTATAAAGATTTCAGTTGCTCTAGATTCCTATTGGCTTCCAAAAATTAAATTCAGTGTAAGTTAAGGAGGGATAATATAACAAATAGATCCCTGCCTTAAAGTGTTTCTTACATTGAGTCCGTCTTTTAGGAAGTGATAGGTTACTGGATTGTTAGTAAGCTGTAAAGTAGTTATTGATAACTGGAGTATAGAGAAATGCATAAAGTGTGGAATTCAGTTCAGTTAAGATTTCATTTTCAGGACAAATTACAAACCTACCCAGTATTAGTGGTAGAAGCTAGGCAATGCTGAAAGTGCTGTAATGTAATATGGTGAACAAAAAAGTTGACTGGGAAAAAAGCGAACTTACATCGTTAATATAATCTATATATATAATTCACAAAGTCGCCGCCAAACGGGGAAGACACCCATGAAAGCACGCACACCAAAACAAGACACCCATGAAAGCACGCAGGAAGAGGTGTGGATTCACTAAGCCACCGACAAGTAGGGAAGAGCCTCGCCCACCAACTCTATGACCACTGGATACGACGACAACTCGCAGAGCCACGCCCACTAACTGGGACGCGACGCCTCGGAAAAAACGGCGTCATTTATGTTCATCTGTTGTACGCTACACATGGACCTCTGAGCCACCTTGAGTTGGGGGCAGCAAGTCTTTGATAGGCTGCAACAAAATGATGAAAGTACGGGCGCATTTTTTCACACAAGCTGTGTGTGTGTGTGGGTGGGTGTTAGTTAATTTGTTACTCAAAGGATTTCAAGATTTAACATGCACAGCTGGTAACACTGCAAATGCAGCCCAAACGAACCCAAAATCTTCCACAGTCTCCTTACTGTAAAGCAGCAACACTACCACTGCGCTACAAGACAGAGAATGCAGTTAAAGAATGCACCAGGCTCGATTTTACTTTCGCTTCTGTTTGGACAACTGTGTCGTTCAGAAAGTGTTCACCCATCAATACATAATTATGCGGCATATGATACGCCGTGAGTTGGCAAGAGCCACGACCACCAAGTCGGACGCAAAAACTCACCAATCACCATGTTAGTCGAGTTCCTCCCTACTACGATCCACATGCACCTCAGAGCCACAGATTCCTTTCGGTTACGACGTACAACTGCGTTCTCCATCGCAAACTGTTTTACACGCTGCATAAAGCAATTCGCATCCACGCCACCAACACTCCTTTTTTCACGGACCACGTCTACCCTCACTCTCTACAAACTGCAACAACTCACCACACAAGGACGCCCTATCTTTCGAGGCATTCTCACTGCCGGAAGACAACCATGGGATACGCAGAAAATAGCCATGTCAGTCAACACAGATCAGACACCCAGGCAAACAACACTGAATAATCAATAGCTACAACCACTTTGCCCACCCCCACTCCTCACCTGAGTCGGTTTTGTCTGTGTTCAGCAGTGTTTCCCAAACTCGGTCCTGGTTAACCCCTGTGGCTGCAGGGTTTTGTTCCAACCAGATTCCTAATCATTAATGCTTAAACTCATCAGGGATAAGTCGGTTTTTCAAACGCAGTCGTGTGGCAGATTAGCTGGATGTAATAATCCGAGATGAATGCGCACCTCCGCGCTGAGTGAAAACACAATGTATATTGCTGCAACAAAATGATGAAAGAACGGGCGCATTTTTTTCACACAAGCTGAGTGGGTGGGTGTTAGTTAGTTAATTAGTTACTCAAAGCAATTCAAGATTTAATATGCACAAGCAGTAACATTGCAAAAACAGCCCAAACCAGGAAAGACAGCTGGCAAAAAGTCACCAACAAACTAAACGCGTGTGCATTGTACTTACTGAAAGCAGCATTACGGATTTTGCAAATGTTCATTTTTTTCCCTCTGCTTAAAAAACATTGAAAAAGCGGCGTAGGTTGGTTTGCAGCGTGTAAAACAGTTTGTTTGTCGCAGATAATTTGCTATCCACACAAGGAGGAACCAGGAAGCGAACCCACAATCTTCCACTGTCTCCTTACTGCAAAGCAGCCGTACTACTACAGCGCCACAAGGCAGTTAAAGAAGTTATATTTATATTTTTTACACATCACACACTAGAAGCTGCTGACGAACCCTTCTCCTCGTTGTCAGTCTGTAGCTGCGAAAAAATAAAAGCAATACGAGTTTTAACAGACGTCATTCAAGTGTATCATAAGTTTCTGTAACGTTAATGAAAATGGCCAGGAGGTGTCACTAGACAGGTGAGTGTTAAATGCTTCGAAGCTTCGATACGATTTCCGACACAATTGCTTCAAACGTGTTGATGCTTCGTCAGGCTTCACTCCGCCCATTACTACTCACAGGTTACTGAACAAGAAATCAGCAGACTAGCATGACGGATGGGGCGTAATGGGCGTCCTTCCCCTCTCCTCTAGATTTTTCAAATGTTAATTTTTTCCCTGTGCTTAAAAATCATTAAAAACCCAGCCTGATTATGCGGTGTATGGTACGCCGTGGGTTGGCTAGTTCAAATTAATTTTGGAGTTAGAGATGCTTTATAATTCATATATGATCATCAATGAAGAGAATCATGTTGTCAACACAGAAGTATACTTTTTGTTCCATTCCTTCCTTTATACGGATAGCCAGCACTTCAATAACAATTGCCAAAGCAATGGCAGTAGGAAACAGCCCTGTCTATATCCAGACATTATCATGAAGTAATTAGAATAAATACTGTTACAGTCTTCTGGTCTTAATTTCAGCACAAATACTTGAACCAAACCCAAAACTGCATAGTATGTTAAAGAGTTACCTCAATTCCAGTCTATTGAACATGTTTTGTTCACCTAGAGATAGTATAGCTTGGATAGTAAAGTAACACATTAAACAATTCACATACTGTCATGAATAGAGTTTCCTTTAGGGTTAAACAGTAAATGGCTTGAGCATGAAAGGGACAACAAAAAAATTTTATAAATCAAAGATTTGTTATATTAAAAAAAAAAAAAAAGAAAAGCTCAAAAGAGCAAAAAAGAGGCACACTGGAGTTTGTTAAAAGGCAATCCTAAGCAAACAAAGGCCCACAACAAAATCCAGAAATCACAATTCTTAAACAATGAAAAGCCAGAAAAATCGAAGACACAATACTTACTATGGTTCGATCTCCTAGGCCTTCTCAGATAACTGATACAGCCAGAGGGAGGGCCCAGGAATGCAGATGCCAGGGTGGTGCCACCTTTTGGGGTTCCAAACACTTGGTTGGAAGACAGAACACAAAAATAAACACAACAGAAATATACATAATAAATTGGACACATAACAACACAAACAACAACAAAAAACAACACATTTAATACCGTAACACATACAAGTTTGGTATGATCCTGTGATGTTATTGAAGGGATCACACTTTCTATCCTTTTTGCTTTCACTAGTACCTTAACATCTTCATTTAGTACTAAAATTAGTCTGTAGTGTGACTTTTTTGTTTTTAGTCAAAACACAGACATTTTAATTATAGTTTTATTGCATATTATAGGAAATATGTCATCCTGCATTGCTCAGTGTTAATTGTCATTTTTATCTGCATGAGAGTGAAAAGGTCCCTTATCCCAAACTTTGATGTTGAGTCCCGTGGAATCCCAGTCCCAATGTGCACCTCTCTTGCACATCTTGGTACAATGATGATGAGGTCTCCAGGAGTCTAAAATTATCGAAATCTTATTATGTGATATCATCTACTGTTAAATGCTGTTCCGTACTACTAAAAAATTTTTATTTTTTATTGAGGATTTGTTCTGTTCTGTGTATTGTATTGTATTGATCCCCTTCTTTTGACAGCCACTGCACGCCCAACCTACCTGGAAAGGGGTCTCTCTTTGAACTGCCTTTCCCAAGGTTTCTTCCATTCTTCCCTACTAGGTTTTTTTTGGGGAGTTTTTCCTTGTCTTCTTAGAGAGTCAAGGCCTGGGGGGCTGTCAAGAGGCAGGGCCTGTTAAAGCCCATTGCGGCACCTCCTGTGTGATTTTGGGCTATACAAAAATAAACTGTATTGTATTGTGTTGTATCTTTATTCTGCATATACAGTACTATATGAGGTAAGGGTGTGTGTTGTATTTTACAATACTATCAGTTAATACCAAATCATTATAGAATAATAATTTCTGCTATAAAATCTATGGTTAAAAACTTAACATATACTAAAGTTGTATTCAGACTCTAATTCAAACTTACAAAATTTGCCAGTGTAGGAGTGAGAGTATTTCCCAGTGACTCCACAATCCCGATTACTAATCCATCCAGTGACTTTATGATCAGTGTGTCAAGTTGTAGCAGTTCTAGCTTATCAAAGAAATAATTGGTAGAGCTTCTCCTTCACTGCACTGTGATGTATATAGCGACATAAAATGCATTAAATATATTATTAAGTAATGCAAAAGTCAATTCATGAATAGCTATGATGTACTGATGAAAAAACAAATATTGTCTCAAATAAAAGTAGAGAAATCTCCACACGTCCAAAAGGTTAGCATTCCTAACTGAAACCTAAGAATATTGTAGCATTTAGATGTTGTTGTCATAACAGTTGATGACCTACCTATATTGGTTTTAATGCACTTTTGAAATCACCTGCCATTATAAGAACTCATATTAGGAATTAATGCTAAGACTTTGACTATAAATGCAACTCAGTGTATATATATTGACCAGTTTTATTTTGGTTTTGTATAGTTTTGCCACCTTCATAATATAGCACCTGTCAACATTCACCATTGCAAAGAAAAAAAAATGCATTTTGGATAAAAAATTCCACTCTGGTGGTCAGGTAGAATTAAACATTTGACTAACCCATTCTGTTATATTTTAATCCATTTTTATTTCTTTTTTGTTAATTTTTGATTCTTTTGTTTATGTTAACATTATCAGTTGGATATACAAATACCATTGATGTCTAGATATCTTCTGTCATGTACCATGGATTTTGTGGGTGGTCACCCAAGAGGCAGAACCACTTGGCCATCACTGCAAAAGACTGTACTCAGTGCTATGGGCCTTGGGGAAAACTCACAGTCCTTTGAAGTTCATTGAATGTGCTGGTGTTGATGAGTCTGTGAGATTTTGATTATTTATTATTCTGTGGTTTTTACCTATTTTGTGGATTTCTGACTTTATGCTTTGTCTTTGACTTCTGGATTTGTGTATTGGGACATTATTCCTTCTGGACAGTCTCTTTTACGCAACTCCTTCTTTGCCTTTCTGTGCTCCTTTGAGCATCATTTGTTCAACAGAGCCTTATTTGTATAATAAATCTGTTTATTTATAATGATTCAATGTTTGCCCTTGTTGTGGGTAGCCAGAGTTTGATGGCCTATCCCCCCAGTGGGCATTTGTGAGCTATTGTGTGACTCTTGTGCTTAGGAACACTCTAGTTCAAAATCTCTATTAATTAAAGTTAATCACTGCTATTTAAATGTGTCTTTTACAGAAATACCATACCTGATCTCAAGAAACTGAACTGTGAAAGCACAATTGTCATTTTAAGTTAATGGTAGCTAAGAAGCTTTCTTATAAAAATAAAATTTCACATGCAACCTCAGAGCACCATTTCTTAGTGTGTTTTTCAGAATAAAACCTCAGAGGCTAGGCTGCTTTACTTAACACATATTAAATTTAATTCAAAGACTAATGATTAAAGAAAATTCACCAAATAGAAATATTTAGACTGTATATTCAGAATTTGAGTGTGTGTCCACAGTACTTTTTCAGCATTATTTGCAATTATAGGAGACAACCAATCAGTACAATTATCCATCCATCCATCCATCTATTATCCAACCCACTATATCCTTACTACAGGGTCACGGGGGTCTGCTGGAGCCAATCCCAGCCAACACAGGGCGCAAGGCAGGAAACAAACCTCGGGCAGGGCACCAACCCACTGCAGAGTACAATTATTAAAAATTTATTAATGGCAAACCAAATGAAACCTTTATTAGCTAACTAAAGAGATTATAATATGCAAGCTTTTGAGGCAACTCGGGCCTCTTCTTCAGGCAAGATGTAATCAAAAGATTAATAAAAAAATGTATTTGAAAGGTGTCATTTTGCTTGACTTCTCACTACACCCATAACAACTAACATGGTACAACATCCTAGTACTTCATAGCAAACCCAATTACAGTCTTCTTCTTCTTCTTTCGGCTGCTCTCATTAGGGGTTGCCACAATGGATCATCTTCTTCCATATCTTTCTGTCCTCTGCATCTTGTTCTGTTACACCCATCACCTGCATGTCCTCTCTCACCACATCCATAAAACTCCTCTTAGGCCTTCCTCTTTTCCTCTTCCCTGGTCGCTTTTTCCTTAGCATCCTTCTCCCAATATACTCAACATCTCTCCTCTGCAAATGTCCAAACCAACGCAATCTCATCTCTCTGACTTTGTCTTCCCAACCATCCAACTTGAGCTGACCCTCTAATGTACTCGTTTCTAATCCTATCCATCCTCGTCACATCCAGTGCAAATCTTAGCATCTTTAACTCTGCTACCTCTAGCTCTGTCTCCTGCTTTCTGGTCAGTGCCACCATCTCCAACCCGTATAACAGTAATTAAAAGAATAACACAGCAACATTAAGAAAAATAGAAATGTAACTTTTGTTTACTGCATGCTGCATCCATACAAATTAAAACAGCAATCCAGGTAGTAAATATCTTACAGAATGCTACAATCCATGATTTCTGTTTCCTTCCATCTATGATTAGCATCAGTGAGACATGATCTCCTGTGTCTAAAACCATCCAGACTATCTCATAACATTTTGTGCCTCTACTTGATACAGTTACTTATTTTTACTGTGTAGGTTCATGATTTTTTTGTTTTTCAAATAACTGTCAAGTTAACTAACCTGTTATTCTTGAATTTCTAGGGTCTGCATCAGCTCCTTTTTACACAAGTATTAATGTACAATATTGAAATGTGCACATTTGTACCTTTATGTTTTTAATGAGTGTAAAAACAGATGGAAAACATTAGTAAATGTAATTGCTAAGCAAAGATGTTTTTGTCCACATTGACTTAATTGTTTATAAGTTTTTATTTAGTGTGGGTGCAGTGGTGGCTCTGAGGCTAAAGATCTGCATTGGTGTCTGGAAGGCTGCCTGTTCAAATCTCATTACTGCCAGAAGTGATCCTACTCCTTTGAGCCCTTGAGCAAGATCTAAAATAAACAAAAGAAAATTCTCTTTAGGTGTTATTGCCCTTGTCCCTGGTCATCAAGGTACACAAGTTAAACTTGTCTTCTAAACTGTCAGCTTACTCAAGAGCTCTGTCCGGTGGGTCACTCTTGCCAAAATGATGCCTCCTTCGAGGAAGCTATAATTCTTATGGATGAAGTACCACAAAGAAGAGGCAAAGTTAGGTGTCCTCACTGGGCAGTTTCTCAGTTCTATGTGGGAAGAAGGAGATAGCTATAGCGCCTCCTCTGTTATTACATACCTCAACAAAGCCCATAAGGAGATCCTCCGACATGCATGTATGATTTTATATATATATATATATATATATATATAAATTTATATATGTATACAGTATATATATATAATTTTAGAAAAAATATTCATTAGGAACATAAATACTCATAAACCACTATTAAACTAAAAAGTAAAATATTCTAAAAATGTAGTCCTGCTTTCATGATCTGAACACTGCATCATTTAGTTAATGTATGTGAAGATTGTATATAATCTTTTTAAAAGACATGTTTTCAGAATTTTCTGGGCAACCTAAAATATACCATTACCATCTTTGACTTACTTGTAAATTGAATTTGTCAGAATAGCTTATTATTTAAATTCTGGCTATTATAAATGACATTACATTGCTAACATGTAGCCACTGTAATTATATACTGCACTGTATCACTTACACTGTAAAACAGATTTAGTTGTGACACTGAGTAGCATGGTGCTTTACGGCTCATAGCTTTGGATAGCTGATTTGAACTTTTTAGCAGGAGTGCATTAAAAATGCCACAAAATCAATCAATAGAGAATTAGTTTAAATAGCAAACATTAAAGAACTTGCCAAAATAATTGGTTCTGTTAGAAGGCTCTCCCACTTGCAAATTAATTTAATGAGCTCTTAACAAGTCTTTACTTAAAGTCTCAATTAAGTCAATAATGTTTTAAGAGGAGCTAATGACCTCAGATTTGCAGATATGCTATGTGAGTATAGCACCTTTCATTTTCATAGCCCTTGACTTGAGAACTTTAATATTTTTTTTTTTTCCTGGACTGGAGTCAGCTCTTTAAGCTTTAGAAAAGGAGGCCAGAAATTATAACTTTAAATGATCATAATATGGAAAACTCTTTTATAACAGGAGGGCAAAGGCATTAGGGATGCACTTGTGCTTGAATAAAAATAATGAATATTTCATGTGGCTCAGCTGCAGTTATTCATGAAAATCTAAGCTGCAAGCCTTTCTCTAAATTTGAGATTTGTGAAATGGCCCTTTTGTATGGGAGGTGAAGGAGTTAAAAAAGCAATGGGCAGGGGGCTGTGAAATTAGACAGTGACACCCCACCGTACGGACCGTGACAAGGTGGGAATGTAATAATGTAGCTCGAGGCAGTTCAGCTGAAAACACGGCGGCGGAATCAATATACATAACAACATTAGAACTGTCACTACGAGAATAGAAATGGGATTAGTGTCGGCACAGATAAGGCAAGGGCAGGGGAAAAATTGGAAAAGGAAACCTTTTTTGATTAATTTCATTTCAACATCAGGCCTGCTGAATAAATACGGTATTATAGAGTTCTGGAAGTTAATGGAATATTTATGTTGTGACTCTGTGTTTAGCCTGCACCATATAAGTTTAATTTTTTTTTCTGGAAAGTAAGCCCTGTTGCTCAGAGAGGAGGAGGCCCGAGAGATATTTTGACATGTAGATAGACAGATTAAAAATGGGTGACTGTAACACAATATGATAAAAAGAAGAAATGAGTGCTATAAAAATCCGAAATAAGCATGTAAACTGTTTTTACTTTTAACAAGTCTTGTGTCTTTATAGGATGCTTATAAATGTCTTATAAAAAGTTAACAATGACTTTTGTTCACTTGTAAAAAAAATCCAAGTCAGCAATGCAACTTTAGCCACAGCCAGGAGACAAATAACAGTACAGATAATCCACATATTTAGCATTAACAACAGGAAACAATAAGCAGCTTCTTTTTTATTTTAATCTGAATCACTGAAATTGAACAAAAAATCTGTCATTTGCATAATGCTGCCCTCTACATCCAGTGAATTTTTATATATTCTTCCTTTGTTCTTAAAGTTGATGAAGCACGTGGTACAATAGAATCAGTCATCTCTCCAAGCATTTCCAACAAAGGCTGTACTCTATGTCTGAAGACTAGAC
Organism: Erpetoichthys calabaricus; assembly: GCF_900747795.2. Classification (NCBI taxonomy): domain Eukaryota; kingdom Metazoa; phylum Chordata; class Cladistia; order Polypteriformes; family Polypteridae; genus Erpetoichthys; species Erpetoichthys calabaricus. The sequence continues at coordinate 79,533,819 of NC_041395.2, forward strand.
CTTCTAAGAGCCCACTTCCAGATGTCCATGCTCAGAAATTATTTCTTCCATATTTTATCATGTATGCCACATAGTCAAGAACACAACTCTATTTCTGACATCTAAGCTACTTCATACATTTTATCATAAACATATAATTAAGCATGGACTGCGGAAGTAGGTGGGTGCACCATAATCTGTGTAGCAAGATTTGATGTGGTGGAGGGTCTACATATGTCAATAAATCTGAACTGACCTGGTTATACAACATTACATATTTTCTCAAAATGAAACCTTAGTTGTTTTTCAATGAACCAATGCCTTAGACCACCTTTACATGCTTACTGAGTCCACAGTACCATCAACACTTAATTGTATTTGCTTCTGTGGCATGCACACAAGATATGAAAAATTCTTGGAGTAGGAAATAATGCAGATTATACAAAACAGAATGAAGCACCATGAACCAATTTAATGAAGTCTGCTTCTAGGTTCTGATGCCCATACAGAGTTGTGATTTATAGCAATTTTAAAAGAACTTTTATTTTTAATTATCCTAATAACATTGCCAAATATTAATTAAGAGGTTATATGTTATGGTGACGTCACCTGTCATACTGCATCAAGCTCTATGTATCTACTCCCCATGTGCTGTGCAGCATATCCACTGCAAGTCCATTCTATGACCCAAATGGCTAGGTAAATTGTATAAAACAGATGTTGAAAACAAACAGTTGGTGCTTTAATATTGTGAGCTTGAAATTCATGAGTGCAGTGGGAAAAGAATCTCTCACTCAACATCTCAGAAAAGGACTGGAAGGTAGCCATGCACAGAATTCACTTTAGCTCCATATGTGCAAAGCATACAATTATCCAACTTAAAATTATATATCAAGCACATCTGTCTCATTTAAAATTGTCCAAAATATTTCCAGGGCAAGATCTAAACTGCAAACATTACAATCAAGTTCCAGCCTCATTGGGCCACATGTTTTGGGCCTGCACCAAATTATCATCATTCTGGACAAAAATTTTTAAATGCCTTTCAGACAGCCTGGGAGTCACAATCCCTCCTAATTCACTAACAGCTGTGTTTGGGGTACTTCCAGATGGGCTTAAAGTGGAGAAGGACAAACAAACTGTAATTGCCTTTACTTCACTACTAGCACATAGACTTATCTTGCTCAACTGTAAGAATCCTAACTCTCCTAAGTCAGTGGGTAACTGATGTTATATCCTATTTGAAACTGGAAAAAAATCTAATTCTCATTTAGAGTAGTAGTGGTAGTGTCCCAGCTATTTGCCTTTGTGCAGTACCAATTACTTTGTCATTTTTTACCAGCCACTAATGGTAGCTTTCTTCCCATACTTATATGTAGAAATCTATTTCCACTGTCAATACAGGTTTTCTTTTCATTCTGCCCCAAGACCAAAATAGCTCCTCTCCCAACTATTTCCCATCTTTTCATCCTTAGCAACTTCTTGTCAAACAAGCAAAATATCACATCACCATACAATACAGTGTGACAGAAAGGGGCCTACATGCCCACTCTCTGTACCCATAATAATACCAAATGAATAGAAAATGTATTAAAACTGCAAGTACAACTAACAGCAAATATCCACTCTATAGATTCTCTGCGCCCATTTAGTTCATCGTTATGCTCTACTGTACCATGAGGATAACTTGGCCACTTATTTATACCAAAAATGCTCTTCACCTCCCTTCACACTCTCCCTCTCTCTGTCTCTCTCAACCATGCCTTCTTTTCTTCACACTTACTGAACCTTTACCACAAATTCTCAATAAGCCACCCTAGACTCAAGTCTTTGGCTTGTGGCAAATTTAAACCCCACTAGTCATTTTGCTTCAGGGAGGCCAGGCTAGAACTATCTTTCATATACATGGGTATCAATGTCAAGTTTATTGAGGAGCAAAACTAACACTTTATATACCCAACATGGGGCCAGAATAAAGCAACAAACAACTACTGCTACATTTTCTTTACAAACAAGACACACTGGTACCTCTTTGCTCATCACAATTGAATATTCTGCCTTGTGGCTTTTTTAAAACTGTCTATCCTCTTCATCAGCTTTTCTTTTCTTGGATATTTCAGTGGATAAAGAGAGCTACCAGCAGCCACAGGTTTGAAATGAGCATTGGATGAAAAACAAATTAGCGCATAAAGTCAAGTGAGTATGGCAGCCTAGATATCTGAGATAATCTCTATATATATATATATCAATGTATGTGTGTGTTTATATGTATGTATGTTCCAGCATCACTTCCGAACGGCTGGCGTGATTTTCATGAAACTTGTTGCACATGTTTATCATTGGTCATCAAAAATACTGTAGGGTGAAATCAACCCTAACACACCTCCTTCTGGGTAGGGTGGGGGGTGATCTTGCGGTCTTGTATGTGTATTTTCATCCAGTTGACACTCGGAATGACCACCAGAGAGTGAACTGCAGGTGACTGCCAGCATTCTTTATGTTTGAGCACCACAGCGCCCCTGTTGCTTTTGAAATTAAATAGAGTTGGCCAGTTCCAAGTGTCAACCGGATGATAACATGCTTACAAGACCGCAAGACAAGCACATTAGTGAGTCTTCATTGTTTGTTAAATTATTTTTATTTTTAAAGTTGTGTTTTTTTTTAAATTATATATTTTTCTCAAACAATTAAAAAAAACAAAAAACTTTATTTTCCTCCCAGGCAACACCGGGTATTTCAGCTAGTGTTTAGCTAAAGCAAAGTATATTAGTTTTACACCTACAGTAATGTGTATCATAATTATATTAAAAAACACATTTAAAAAAGAGGTGTAAACACACTGATGATGGACCACACAAACAACACTTGAAGTTAGTTTGACCTGGATACCAATAACATTTGACACGAGGAGGGACATGAACGAGCTGTTTGGTGAAGGCTGATCAAGCACATCAACCCCACATAGAAACTGGAAAAGATGAAGAAGAAGAAAGTGCAAATGCTTTTCCTATATATATATATACAATAATTAAGTCAGTGGAAAAGAAATATAGATGGTATTGACAGCAGTCACATGAGATGTAGAATGGTGTGCAGCCCTGACACCTTTGCAGCTTTAAAAAGTAAGTGGAATGGGAGCAGTGGTGTGTGTGAATTCAAGCTTCCATCTTCTTTATGAGACTGTCGCACCTTTAGCATCATGCTTAAACGCTTAAAAGTCTTTATGGCAGAGTGGAATGTTACTTTGTTTTCAATTTTTCTTGTTGGGTCATTAAGTGCAGGCCATTTCCATTCTGACAACAAGGTTAGTCATTGCAGTTAGCTGTGCTGCGCACATACAGTATATTTAACACTTGAGATGCATTTTAATGAAAGGTGTAAATGTAATCCATCTAAATTATATATAAATGTAATCTGTACATGAAACACATTTCAAAGGGGGTCTTTGAGAAAAATAACAGTTATCGTGGGCTTTATGTAACGTATTTTGCATATTGATGAAGCAGGCTGGTTTAAAAAGTCCCCAGGGCTGAATCTGGCCATGGGCCTTGTGTTTGACACCCATGCTTCTGTAGAACCTAATATTCCTGCACTTCTGTATGTTTTGTTGACACTAAAAGGTAAGGTCTCTACAACAGTCCCTCAGCTATTTTCTGTGTCACAATGCAATCATAAATATTCCGATTTGGGACCATTTGACCCTTGACCATCTGGAGGTGCTGCCACCCCTAGCACTGACATCCATGTCCCCCCAACCCCCGTCTCTCTTGAGAGAGGGCCAGGTATGGTTTTCTACCTTCTACATATCCATGGGAGCATTACATGCTGACACCCAGACTTCCTCTCTCTTTCCGCCTTATATACTGTTCCTAATGCCGAGATGGGCACTCAGCACAAACACAGTGTTACCACATTGATAGCCTACTTCAAGCCCACAATGGCTTCATCACGACCTTTTCTACAGCCAATCTGTCCTGCATTGTGCTATCCTGGTGGAACCTGGTTTTCAGTTATTGTCATAGCATCTTCTTTCCATCTGTGACCCTCCTCAAAGTAGACACATAGGTAATGGTTAGCACAAATAATGAAAGGCACTATATCATATACTGCAGATAAACAAATAGGTAGACAGAATAAGTGTAGCAGAATTTCATTTTGTGATCTTAAAATAAAATAGTATGAACTAGGTATATATAAACAGTAGATAGAAATAATGAAATTATAATTATTTTTATAACTCAAAAACTCTAAATAAATCTAAGAGAAACTTCCAGTCTATGGATTCGATTTAATGCTCATTGTTCATTTAACCTTATTAAAAACAAACACTGTCCGGCAAGGAAATTTCAAATCACCTCTTTGCTGTATTCAGAGACTCCCAGGAGCTTTAAATTTCATATTGCTCGTCATACACAATAATCACATGCTAATATCTTAATGCCACAAATATGTGACATGACATATAATTTCTGAAGGCCATCTGAAAATGAAACAAGTGGTTCAGCCAAAAGGCAAATCTTAACTATTTTCAAACACCATGTCTACTGATAGCTAAAGAAAAATACAATACTGTATATAAAATATTCTTTCCTTGTATACCCAACACTCCCTCTTAAATCTGTCTGGTATAAGGGTTAGTGTTTGTGCTTGTGTGAGGAAGACAATAGGTTTGTGTACCTTCTCCCCAATTCTTCTGTTTTAGTACTTTGATAGAAAAAGAGAGGCTTAGAAAACAGGGACGGATGAATTTCCTAGCATCCGATTGCACTCATTGTTGTCTGTATAACAGACAATAAAATTAATTAATTGAAGTAATTTCCTAATGTCCTAATGCATCCAGTAAAGAACTAATAATTCATGTGCTCACATACCCATCCTCTTTTGACATGAAACAGATTCTGATTATGCCCATCACTACTGATAATGTTTAATGCTCTTATTATTTACTAATTTTCCACCCTATCTACTCAAAACTTGAGCTGCTGCTTCTATTAAAAACAAAAAAAATATATAATCGCATTAAATTTCTAAATAACACAGCAGATGGCGAACAAAACATCTTAAGGGAATATTGTTCAAACAAATCTCTCTTCCTGGCATTTATCAAAGTTTAGCTGCATTAATCTTTCAGTTGATAACTTCAAACATGGGTGCACTACAGACTGCAGGCATTAGAAGTAAATTGTGAGCAAACTGTTTGCTTATTTGTTTACTGGGAAAGTAGGGAGTGAAACTGATTGATTATTAGATACCATAACACCATCAAGATTAAATCATTCTTAGCATTGTATTTTATAAACTGCAGTAGTCGATATTGTAACTTTTTAAAGGGATACATTGAGTTTCTATGAATAATCTTTCTGTGATTTGCATTGTTTTTTTTTAATATGAGGTTTCGCATATCTGATTTGTACTAAAGTATATACAGTATGTACATAATATGCTAGAAAATATAGGTGAAAGCTAATTACACACTGCCAACATTTAAAAAAAACTTTAAAATTTCATCTCATAAGACTTTGTCATGTAAAATGACCTCAATAATTATTTGCATTCTTATGATGAACATTGAAGTCATTCTTTCAATTTTTTCTGAATACAGTTATTTCATTACTGCATTCCGAGTAGTAAAAGCTTGATTTATCACGAGATGGGAATGCCAGTCTATCACAGGGCACAGTCACACATATATTCACACTCTCAATTATACACTGCCGAAAGATCATTGCCAATTGACACCCACATGTTAGGAGTATTGAGAAAAACCCACATTGCCATATGGAGAACATACAATGATATGCAGATTGTGGTTTGGATTAGAATCTAAATGAGTTACGTTTGATTTCCAAAACATAGGAAACCCATACCTTCTTCCTTTAATTCACTTACTCATAAACAAGTTTTATTCAATATATATGGAAGGCCGACGTGTGCATTATCAAATTTACCTTAGGGAAATTAAAATCTGTATTTAATCAGGTAAGATAGGGCAACACAGAAACACAGTAATTAGTGGAGGATCCTGCATTCTCTGCTAAATAATGTGGAATAAGTTAAGTCCATTTATATTAGGAAGAATGTTTAGTGGAGGTTGGCCTGTCTTCTGGCCTTGGAACCCTTGCAGATTTTGTTTTTTTTTTCTTCTGCTTATCTTTTTTCTTATCATCAGACTCATCTTCAGAGACTTATAATATTATATTAGGTACAAGCACTCTACCTTTCTACAAATTCTGTTATGTAATCTCATATCCATCCATCCATCCATTTTCCAACCCGCTGAATCCGAACACAGGGTCACGGGGGTCTGCTGGAGCCAATCCCAGCCAACACAGGGCACAAGGCAGGAAACCAATCCTGGGCAGGGTGCCAACCCACCGCAGTGTAATCTCATATTCATTTATTTTTTCATTACCTATTCATTATTATTCTTAACTGAATTTGTTATTCTTTTCTAGTAACTATTTCTTTGATATTTTGTAAAGCACTTTGAGCTACATTCTGTGTATGGAGATGTGCTATAGAAATAAATGTTTTGTTGTTGTTGTTACTGCTATATTTGAGTCTGGTTTGTGTCTGGTCTCTAAATGTTTGAAATTCTCACATTGCCCCTGGAACTGTGTGTGTATTTTTCTCTGGTTTTCCTCCCCCATGCTAATGCTTAATTTGTGATAAACTGGACATATGTGAATGTGGGGGAGGATTGATATAAATACCCTAGTAAATGTGTAGCTTGCACTTTGCCACTAATATTTTCTTTTGTACCCACCAGTCTTAATGAATGGTAACTATAAATAGTCATACACTTGCACATGAGAGGCAGTTGATGGACTTGACCTAATGTGTTTATACGCTGGACCGAGGGTTGCCAGTGCACACTAACACCTGATCTCATTCCTCTACAGATTGTGCAAAAGAAAATCGACCTGACCCCACTTCCCGTTCCTCCTTCAGCTCCATCGCTGACCTCACTTCTAGTTTCACTACAGACCACTTGCCCATCACCATCACTGACCTCACTTCTGGGTACATCACTGAAGACATGCCGCCCCCCCCCCCCCCTTTAAAATCGCCACTGCTTTGTTTCACCCACAGTAACATTTGGACTTAGTCGCAAGAGATTACTCATTTGTATTGCGATTTTTTTAGCACTGTTTCTTCAAGAATACGGGAGTGGATCCCCAAACCATTAGCTCTTTCCTTATTTTCTGTTGTTACTATATATATATATATATATATATATATATATGTTGGGCACACCCCAACAGCAGTTGACAACCCTCAAGGTGTGCTGTACACTGAAACTGTGTTAAAACAGGCAGAAATTTGTTGCCAGTTCAGCTGCAAGTTCACAGGCTCATCACACAACGTGTCTGTCACCCGATGTGGGGAACATTTAAAACCAGCCGCTGATCAGGCCGTGTGCTCGCTTTCTTTCTTCTCTCTTCCAGAGTTCGCCTCCTTCGGCTGCTGACTCACAGTTGCAGAGCCTGCTTGATGAGAGAGGCTATCTTTTCTTTTAATCTGAAGAATGGAGCTAATGCAGGACAACTGGTAGTGTCATTGCTTGTGCGATTTGAGTTTGAGTGCTGATTTGGTTAAATGCTTAAGATTGTTCCTGTCTTCACAACAATAAAGCTGATGTTCTCAGAAACTCACCTCTTTCTCTCTTGAGCAAATCTATGATCCACACATCATTATATATATATATATATTGTGGTTGGCGGCTGGGGGCCATGCCCAGCCGGGACGCCAGGAAGTACCGGGAGAGGGACTATGCCTCCCCCGGATCACGAGAGGACAGCTGCCCTAGTTTGTATGGGGACCATGGGAATTGAGCATGGAAGCTCAACCCTGTAGGGGCCCGTGGCCACCGCCAGGGGGTGCCCTGAAGACTATGGAGCCCTGGATGTCAGCTACTTCCACCACACCCAGAATGCTTCCGGGTGCTCTCAGGAAGTGCTGCAGGAAGCTCATCAGAGGGCACCTGGAGAACGTCCGGGTGAACATAAAAGGGGCTGCCTCCCTCCAGTCGTCAGCTAGAGTTGGGTGGAAGAGTACGAGGGTGGATTCGGTGAAGAGAGGAAAGGATTAGATAGGCATGGACTGAGGGTGTGTGGTGCAGGGGCACTGGGTTGTGTGCAGGACTTTACTCATTGTACATAAGTGTAAATAAACGTGTGTGGTGATTTGAACATGGGTGTCTGCCTGTCTGTGTCGAGGCTGGTCTCCACAATATATATATATATATATATATATATATATATATATATATATATATATATATATATATATATATATGAAATGAGCAAACCTAGTTAGTGTGGCAAAGATAAACAGCAGATGTCCTTCTGCCAGCCTCAGCAGTTCAGCGCCTGCTTAAATACCTCTGTAATTCTCATCCTTACATGGGGAAAAACATCAACAGAAACTCTGTTAAAAAATGAAATAAGAAATATCTGGAAAGTGACAGATTATTCCAGTTACTGAAAATCCAGTTTACCTTTAAGAAACTCTTTCCCTCATAAAATTGCCTTACTGTTGTGCTCAAGAAAACGACTGCCTTTGTAGCCTTTTCTCCCTTTCAGGCCTCAGTAGCTGGAGTTGGACTAAGCCATGAGAAACTCCTGACTTTGTGTTACTTCTGCCTTACTGAACCTTGAAGTTTTATCTGCCTTTTCCACTCTTCTCTTCAGGTTAAAATAAAGTGTTAAAATGCAAACATTCAGAAAAAAATTCCTTTAAACACCATGGAACCTACAACAGTATATACTTTATACATAAAAAGTTTTAGCGTAGCTCCTAAAGGCCTTCTAGGTCGAAAATAAATGGATGGTATGAATGAAAAATTATTCAGATTTATCTGTTATTGAAAAATATGACAGGTTGAGAATAAACAGTAACATTTACACAACACCAAATGAAAAAAATCAAAACAGAACTCGTGAGTATTTTATTGAGCCTACCAGTGCAGGATTTCACCTACCTTCTCTTGGGGCAGCTTTCCTACTAGCTTAAATTAAAATACAGCCTAAAGGAAAGAAAGTCTAGAAACAGAGACTGAAAAGATCGAAGGCTGCAGTTTGTGGGAAAACTGAAATTAGGTACTTGTTGTGTGCTAGGGGAATGTGTAAAAGAAATCTGAGAATAACTTACAGTTCTGCTGTTTCCTCTTTTTCCCCAAACCACGTCTCTGTATATTTTTTTATATTCGCTGCTAATAAAGAATTGCAGCCAAAATCTTTGATTGCTAATGTTTGCTTAATTTTTCAGCATGGCATATATTTTACATTTGTTGTCTTTAAAAACATAAATAGTGCATTCTTCTTCACATTTGCTTTATGTACAGTTGATGAACATCTACTGGAGCACTAGGGTGGAAAATATTAGGCCTAACCTATGAAAAACATTACAGGATTAAGATCAGTTGATCAATCTAAATGTTATATTGATCCATTAAAGGCAAACAACATCTAAAAGGTGTTTGATAAAGAAAATAAGAATACAAAACTGAAACAAGTTTACAAATTGAGTAGTAGAGTATAAACAGTTTTACAAAAATAATTTTGATTTATATAGAACATTTTCATACAGTAGGTCATAAGTAATGTACTTTACAAATAACAAAAGACAAATTACAATTGGAAAAATAAATTCTCTAATGGATATAGTCAAAATACTGTATATGCTGTGGTCAAATGGCCAGGGAACAAAGAAATAAAACAACTACAGCCATTGTGCATGCTGGAGAAAATAAACCTTCTAGGGGTTCCGATGGCATTCTACTGTACTCAAATGGGGCAAAGTTTTTGCAGACAGTGACAGACAAGAAGCATAAAGTCAATAAGGCTTGGCTCCCACAGATTCGATAGCAGGTACTCACCTCTCTTGAACTGAAAAGTCGGTTTATTTTATTTATTTATTTTTTTCCCTAATGCTTTTGCTTGTTCCCTGTTCCTGTTACAAAATAAGCTGAACACTAAAGCATGTGGATTCTTCACTCCTTCCTGTTTGCACCAACTACATAGCACTCTGGGTAATATTAGTAAAGGATTATGCACAATATTACACACAGGTCACGTACACATCCATACCAAAAGACATTAACTTTAAAACAAATACACCAACACATTCTAAAAACATTAGAACAATCTAGATCATTCTTCCCAACAAAGTTTGCCAGTCCTATCCACTTAATTCTTCCAAAATAACACCAAAAGTCTAGTTTTGAAGGTCCCTAAAGTCCCACTGTCTACCACACTACTTGGTAACTCTTTCCATGTATCTATGGTTCCTAATGTTTGTGCAAAACTTACCCTTACCAAGTTTTCAACTGTGTCCCTGTGTTCTTGATGAACTCATTTTAAAATAACAGACTCAATCCACTGCACTAATTCCCTTCATAATTTCAAGCACTTCAATCATGTCACCTCTTAATCTTCTTTTGCTTAAAATGAAAAGGCTCAGATCTTTTAATCTTTCTTTGTATCTCATCCCCTGCAGCCCAAGAGTCAGCCGAGTCACTTTTCTCTGGACTTTTTCTAGCACTTCTATGTCTTTTTTGTAGCTCTTGAGACCAAAACTGTAAATAGTACTCCAGATGAGGTCTAAGCAGTGTGTTATAAATCTTGAGCATAACATCATTGGACTTATACTCTCCTCACCCTCTTAATTCCTCTACTCTCCTGACCAGTAAGAAGTGTAATATACAGACAACCTAACAAACTTCTTCCTTCTTACAAAGAAAACTTACTTACTTAATATCCGCTGCTCATGATTTACTTATTCTCTTATCTGTTTCTACAGCCTCTTCTATCTGATCTGCACCTTAACACCTTAAAACTTCCTTCCTACCTTACAGAGACTAACCTGGAACAGACAGGTGAAATCTCAGATCTCCCGGGACCCCGGGCCACTGCATCATCTCCAGTCGAGAGCGAAAGTGGGAGTGAATGTGCAAGTGATGCAGGTCACAATAGTGCGTCGATTCCAGAAGATCCATCGAAACTGGAAATGGCCTTGCCTTGCCTTCCACGTTTTCATCTATTTCTCGTGAGCTGGGAGCATCAGCTGTAACAGGGCTTGTCACTTCACTTGCGGTGCATGAAGGCTGAAACGATCTGTCTGAACTGAAGGTAATGATCAGTGCAATGGCCACGGCCACCGCTCAAAATATAAAGGAGCTCAAGAAAGATATAAAGAAAGAAATAAATGGTATGCTCAAGATAAATGAGAAGCTGAGGCAGAAGCTGCAGGAGCTAAGGCAGGATAATAAAGACCTGGAGAAACATGAATATAATCGCTTTGAGGCAGCCTTTAAAGGTATGCTGGTAAAAACTGAGGAACAAATTCAGGATAATGTATCTAAGTTTGAGAATAAACAGAGCACTTGGTGATCACAAGCAGACATTCACAACTGAAATTGAAGCAGCCGAACTGCAAATTCTGAATGCAAAAAACTTGGAGACAGACTTGCTGCACTGGAAGACGGATGCAGAAGGAATAATATTAGAACTGAAAATCTCCCAGAGAATCGTGAATGTCCAAACCCAGTGAAATTCATAGTTGAATTCTTCTCTAAAATAATTGGAGAGGACTTTAAGTCAGACACCAAGATAGCAGTAGCTTACCACATACGGGGATCAAATACCTCTAAACCTAGGAGTTTTATCATGCTTTTCGAAAAATTACAATTTACATTACATGTAATGTCACTTCTCAGACAGAAACAAGAGATTACATTTGAAGATAACCACATTCACATTTTCCCGGATTTCTCACCCTCAACAGCTGCTAAATGTCTTGCCGGCTGTTTAATCCGCTTGCAGTGATACTGGTACTGTAATTATACATCTTTTTCCCTTTCCCACCACTTTTTGTGTATGCTTTAATTACAATTATATGCATATATATATGTATGTGTGGAAGAAATGTTTCACTTTTCTAAAGGAGACTGTTCAATATCATACCCTTGGTTGATTGTTATTGATGTATTAGTATTGGTGTTCACTATGCTTATCCATGGCCACTTTTCAACACCATTGGTGTTAAAAAGATATTTTACTAGCTCAAGATTGCTGAAGATTACATTTTATGCTTATAGTAATTGGACTGTATTGGCAATAGATATCTCAGTTTTATTCCTCATACGCCGCTACTGGGGGGCTTGTTTTGTTTTGGAGGTGCTCTGTCTCTATGTATGTCAGAGGAATGGAACTTTGTGAAGTGTGGTCCAGCCTCAAGTGGGGAGGCAAAATGGGGGAGTGGGGGGACTACTGGGGGAGAGAAAGAGAACAAGGTAGCTCTAATCTATCCTTTTAATTCTTATAATTATAACGTAACAATAGGCTTCATGGCAATAACTCCTGGGAAAATTTGAAATTAAGTTTAAAGCTGCCTTATTTTCAGTTAAGACTAAAAAATGACACCAAAAGTTCAGAAACAATGTCTCCAAGACTGGACAGTTAACTTTGTGAGCTGGAATGTTAAAGGCCTGAATCACGAATTAAAGAGAAAGTATTCTCTCACTTAACAGGTCTAAATGCTAAAATGGTATTTTTACAGGATACCCACTTATTAAGCAATGATCAGTTTCGGCTGCACAAAAACTGGACTGGTCAAATGTTCCATTCCAGCTTTACAAAGAAAACTAGAGGTGTGGAAATTCTTATACATAGAACAGTCTCATTTGTAGTATCAGATGTAGTATCTGATCCAGAAGTGAGATATGTGATTGTCATAGGTAATTTATTTAACTGTAAAGTGATTTTGATAAATATTTATGCACCCAATGTCAATGATAGGGATTTCAAGCAAAATGTATTTGCATCCATTCCCAATGCGAACACTCATTACAATTATAATGGCTGGGGACTTTAATTGTGTTTTAAATCCAGACCTAGATAGGTCTCCTGTGCCAGGGGTGATGACATCTAACACTGCAAAGACAATTACACAGTTTTTAACTGACCACAACTTATCAGACCCCTGGAGATTTTTAAACCCAAATTCAAGAGCATATTCCTTCTACTCACCAGTGCATTATTGCTACTAAAGAATTGATTATTTCTTTGTAGATAACAACTTCTTGCCTATGATTAAATCATGTAAGTACAACACTATTGTTATTTCTGACCATGCCCCCTTGATTTTGGAGCTAAAATCACTATGCCCCACATACGCATCTCGCAGATGGTGTCTTAATCCACTTTTATGAGCAGACGAGATCAGTACTGAATTTATGTCCAAGCAAATCATTTTTTTTAGAGACAAATACATCCTCAGAGGTTTCTACAGGAACACTCTGGAAAACCCTGAAGGTCTTCTTAAGAGGACAGATTATCTCATATCTTTCCCACAGAAATAAATTGGAAACCAAGAAGGTATCAGAGCTAATCAACGAAATTACTAGAATAGATCAAGAACATGCCAGATATCCAAGTGAGGCGCTTCATATGTCACTGCTTAAACCAACATATAGTACGTTTTTCCTTGCCTCCACTTGGTATTCGCTGAAATTCTTCTTTTTCCCCTGTGCTTTTGCCATTGTTTTTTCACAGAACACAAAATATAAGGGGCTATTTATATTGATTTCCATATTGAAAGAGGCATAATTCTGGGACGAGTTTGGGAGGGGCGACTGGCGTGTGCACGAGCGTTACATTTTACGCAGACTGGGATTTATAAAGTAGAAGAACGTGGATGTTGGCGTACGCACAGATTTATGCATGTGGATTTTTTTGAGCATACGCACATTTCCACTTTTGTCTGTATGCCATGTTTTAGTGTGAATTCTACGCACGCCATTATGCATGAGGCCCAAGGTGGTGTAGTCAGGCATTCCTGCAGGTTAATTGTATTGTTTTAAACTTCTCCTGTATCACATCATGTGACATCCAGACTGCTCCTTAGCAGTAACCAAAAACCAAGATTTATAGGAGCAAAATTTCTCTTTAAAATAACTTTCACATCTCAGTAGCACAAAACAGTGCTTGTTCCACTCATAAGAATGACATCAGCACGGCAGTACATCTCAGTCTCCAATCTGAGGCACATTTCCAGTGTCCTTATACATGTGGGTTTTGTGTTTAAATGTATTATTTTTATACACATTTTTACCTCACTACTAGGTTCAGCTTTATATATTTGTAGGGCTTTCCCATACAACATTGGCTGCTACAGTTCTGTGATGTCACACTGCCCTCACAAAGCATTATGGGGCACCTTGGAAAAAAGTTCATCTAAGCCGGCTGTACAGAGAGTTTCCTAGGAAATTATTCAGCAAACAACTGTCATTGTCAAACACAGCATATTCACTGCAAAAAATGCTTTGGAGAATTTTGCAGCTAAACATTATTAAACAGGATGGTTTGTTAAAATGCTTAAATGAAGATAGTGTAGCAGTTGAGGTTCCGATCCACCTCTTGAACCCTCAGGTACCACTCCAAACACCAGGTAAAAGTCCAAGACTCTTTTATTTTTAAACAATCACGTGCACAAAGCACCCTCCACTCCACACTACTCATATAAATACAGCAATTCTCTCAATACTCACTCCTCCTCTCCCAGACACTTAGCCACCCTACCTCCCAGCTCAGCTCCATTTCTGGGATTTCTCAGAGTCCTTTATACCCCCTGACCCGGAGGTGTTTCTGTTCCATTACCCACAAGTCCTTATTCCTTCCGGGTCAGGGTAAACAGTCCTTATCTTCAACCCGGGAGCACGTCGTTACTTCCTGTCATGGGATTATGACTCACTTACGGGTTATAGGGCATATATGAGTCCATGAGCCTCCCTACAGCGACTCCCGGTGGTTCCCAAGGTATCCAGCAGGGCTGTGTATAAAAACTACATAGTCCATGAGGCCATGCTGGAATTCGGGGCCCGTCCATGCTGTCAGGAGAGCTCCTCCTGGCGGCCTGGGGGTGAGGGCCGGAAACTCTCGCCGGCCGTCCATCACAATAGTTACATTTTTAATAACCCTTGCCTCTTTTGGCATTTTGGAGAAATCCATAAAGTGCCCTGGTTACAACATCAGGCATCTCAAACATTTTGTTATTTCTATAAGCTTAAGAGTTTAAATGATCTAGGCAAAAGTAAAAGAAGCACTTACTGAATAGAGTGCAACTGTGAGTATGAGAGAATGTGCCTTAGTGCAACACAATCTCGAGTGCACCTGCCCTAAGTAGAGAGTTCCTTGGGGACACAGTGTAGCAGTAATGAAGATGAGTCGTTGAAGATAGGGTGCCACATTCTCCTCAGCATATAAAATGGAACAGCAAACACTAGGGGTTGCCTTTTGACCAAGCCTAGTGTACAGCTAAACCTTGTGTGCAACAGATAGAGAGAAGGTAGTGGGTGTTAAAGCACATTGTGTGGAAGGGATTGTAATGGTGGGTTTTTCTTTTGTATATTTTTGTAAATAGCTTTGTCATATTCTTTGATTATTTTTCTTTTGAAAAGAAGGACAAAAGAAGAATGTTTTTTTTGTGAATAGTTTTTGTAATAGCCCTGGTATGTAGTTTTTTAAAGGAAGAATCTTTTCTTTTTTTCCTTGACCATTTTCTTTTTAGAAGAACAAAGAAAGAGGATCATTTGATTTTGGAAATATTGTTTGTGTTAAGGAGTTTCTTTTTTCCTTTCCTGATTTTTTTTGTTTGGAACAGGAGAGAGGACTACATTTCTTTCAAATAAACAGTATATTGTTTGTCTTTTTTTGTGTGGGTGTCATTGGTGACTGTGTTTCAGTTATTGACACTATACTAATTTTTGTTTTTGGGTTTTATTTATCTATCTTATTATTACCCTTATTGTTTTGGTAGTACATGTAAATAAAGAATACTTGCTCTTTTTACATTTTCAGTTTCTTTTCTGTGCCTCTTCCCCATCAATATGTTCTGTTTATAACCTACAAGTGCCCAGTGTAGCATGGTGTCATTTCCACTACATGAGGTGTCGCATAGCCATTGCAATAATTTATTTAAATAGTGTCTTCCGAACATCTTTTCTTCTTTATGAAACATAAATATAATGGATTATATGAAGCAAATGTTATTTTAAAATGTTCTATGAATACAATTATCATTCTGAAATGTTCTGTATGTGAGAGAGACTGATATGTTCTGTTAGGCTACTGTATAAAGATGTGATGCTCACCTGAATTGCCAGTTTAAATCAAATAAAGACCAAGGACCTCCTTTATATCCTTTTTAACCTCCGTTGTCAAGTACATCACTGAACAGATACTGTACTATAATAGTAGTATTCTCATTTTAAATGTTAGGATGTGCTAAGAAATAACACTTCCATTGTGTAATTGTACCAGTAAAATCTTAATAGGTTTACTAATATAAAATGATCTGCTGCAGTTACTCAGTGGAGATCATTCTGTGCACAGTTTTTACAGTAACTAGTAGACCCGAGATAACTGACAAATGTAGGATTGGCAAAAAGCAAGAAATATAATACAGTATTCTTGCAGATGATGCTTGATGTTTGCAGATTGATTTACATTCAACAATTCGAGTTGAAATGCTGGTCGAACCAATACTTTATGGCCCTTGGACAAGTGGGAGTCAACAACTGTAATATATATCTTAGAGCTACAATGTACCTCTTTAATTGGGTTCTATAAATGAAGCTGCTTGGGGCCTGTAAAAGAGCCAAGTACTCTGGACCATGCTAACCTGTAACAAACATGGATCCCCCACCGCCAGCAGTAAACTCGCACTTTACTAGCAGAAAGGCAGCTGACAACTATCTGCACAATGTTTTACTGGAGAGCATTTACAAAATCCATTTTTCAGTACAGATGAAAAGACGAAAAGATACAGATACAGATCACAGTTCCAGGTGCCTCTTGATCTTCGAGTATGCATTCTAAAATTAATTCAATTTAAATTCAGAAATTAAAGTATATCTGAGATTTCAGTCAATAGATATTGCTTTTTTACTTTTCTAAACATAAACATTATAGTCAACAATGCTTAACTAAGCCTGAAGCTAGGATTTGAGAAAGAGAAAAACCATTACCTTTATAATCATTTTAACAATATAAGTATATCATATTACTGAACCCCCCCAAAGAATTGTGTAACCTTGTCTCATGATAAGCTGTCTCTGTAAGATGTATCAATTATAAAAGGGAACTCAACCCCCGCAGGATTGGGCTATTGCTCGTAACTGTCAGTGACACAAGCTGACAGGGGCTGCAGTGGTCTCTCTGCTCACCAAGAATAAAGTAATTGCTTTTTACTCTACATCTGCTGTCTGCCTGCTGTTTGCCTCGAACCTTCGTCCACAGTTTGTATCATTATGATCAGTCAATCAAACTTAATTGGCTCATATCATAAATCACAGGACAGTAAAAATTCTTGAATGAGATGTGTGGCCCAGACCAGACACAGACAAACGTAGGACACAAGTTCATCACACACGCTTTTATTTTTTTTCTTTTTCCACATGGGAAACGCCTTCCCCCATTTCCCACCTGCACAGCACAGTTTAAGCACAAGCATAACACTGTGCAAAACACTCTTCCCTTCTTTCTTTTCCTTTTGTCTTCTCTCTCTCTTCGCCTCCACTCCTCTTTCAGTAAGCTTTGTCCACCTCCTCCCAACTCCGGTTCCCAGAGTAGTGGCCATTGGCTCCTATTGTAGGACAACCGGAAGTGCTCCAGGTGTCCAGTGATCTTCTTCTGGCAGCACTTCTGGGTGTGGTGGAAGTGCTGCTCCAAGGGCTCAGCCATTCCTGCAACATACCCTGGAAGTGCCCACAGAACCCAGGAGGGCTGCTCCAAGCTGCAACTCCCAGGAAGCCCTGTGGGAGTCTGAGGCACCGCTGTAACATTGGAGGGATGCCTTCTAGCATTCCTGTGGAGGTAATACCCTGAATATGTTCTCTCCTCCTGTCCTATATAGGCGTCCTGGCCGGCTATATTCATAATTCACTCTTAACATGTGTAGTTTCGGGATGTAAGAGGAGACATGAGAGTGATATGCTGGAAATCTACTGTAGTGAAGTTTATTATAAACTTTTTAAGAGAATTCTTCACAAGTTCACAAGAACAATGTGAGAATCTATAAAGTATAGTTTGTCTGAAGATTTCATATGCATGTATATGATCAATATATTTTTGTCATGATTGCTGACCCAAATGAATGGTTTGGTTCTTGTTTACACATTGTAACACAAGACAACAGACAATGTCAAAGTGATGTGACACCTTCCAGCAAACCCCGTATAATGAAAGTTGTACGTTCAAAAAGAAATGCATGTACACACAAAACAAGTCTTTTCATCTATTCACAATGACTCACCAAGATGGAGGCACTTCTGGCTACGAAGAATTCTGGGAGGAATAGGCAGGTCCAGGTGGGCGGACCCCAGAAGTGACATCAGAGGTCAAGAGCCATCAATCTTCCTTTCTGCAGAGGGAAGAAAAGAGAGACCGTTATTACACAGCGCCAACCCCTGGCATGGTGGATAATTACCATCACCTGAGCCTTTCAACTGTCCCTCATGCGCATAACATAATGTACATTGTTATCATTTAAGGCTCTTCTCTTTAGAGTATTTGTTTTAATGCTTGATGGAATTTAAATATTTAAATGTTTAAAACATATGTCATTTTACACATTAGCTGCTTTCAAAATTTCCATGTTATCCATCCCAGGAATCTATTGAGATTTGCTTGTTCAGATATGCCAAGTTGACAATGAAATGTGCCAGGCTGACTCCATTGACAAATAAGTTTCATTTTAAAAAAATGTGGGGTTCTAACAATGGCTGGTCTCCAACCAATAGATTGTTTTTGTTTAAAACATAATACATTATTTATACAGAATTTCACAGGAATGCTCAAATGGTGCATTTATTTTTGCATTTAGTTATTTTGCACAATGTTCTGAATTCACTAATGCACTTTGGAGAAATAAGTAATACTATAGATTGAAAACTGAAAACATTTTCAAAGCAAAATATATATAAAGATAAATGCTATGAATGCTACTGCATTTTTTCTCTTCTGGAAGGCTGCACTAAACTCATTTTCTATGACATTTGCACAATGTGCTGTGGCCTGCACAACTTTGCTGCCTTTTTACAGCCCCTCGTTTTTGTGGTGGACATTTGTCAATGAAAATGGCAATGCAAGACTATATGTAGTTGTTGCTAAATTTAACAGCTTTCTCTTTAACTCTTCTTTTTTTCTAAAGCTGTCCACTTTCAAGTCACTTTTCATGCAGCCTAATAATACATCCTTTAGAGCTGATTCATTCACATGAAGCTCAGTACAGATGTGCTTTATCCATCAGTTTTTTTGGTTTTGTTCACACTTACGCCAACCTGATAAATTCTTGGGAACTATGAAAGATCTCAAATGGGAAAACTGCCAGATTGACTTTCTTGGAATTCTTGACCCAACTTTGTTTACATATGCACTCAACCCGGGAATGTACTGGTAAATTTCTGGGGTAGGCGGCATGTGTGAAAATGGTTATTTTTGCTAATAGGCCTTCTGGAGTCATATTTTATGAGACACACATTTTTATATGCATCATTTTTGTATAATGTTCCCTCAAGGTTAAATAAAAAGGTTTAAGTTGGATTGTTTCAGATTTGGAATGCATTAATGAATGCACTACACATGAGCCAAGAGTCATCGAAACCATAGTAACAGTAAAATGTTATTACAGTACCATTAAATATGTACAAGGTGCAATAGATAAAATAGAATGTTCCACGATTGTTGCATTAAATGGTGAGTCTGCAATAGGTAAGTAACAACATGTTGTTAAAGGGCTGTCAGGTCTTCCATGTTCTTAAAACAAATAAGTAGTGTTAATGAAACTTGGACAAGGTATAATGCACTGAACATAATAATGAACATAACATGCTTTTGCCTCATGGCAGCCCTTGTTTAAGAGAACAAATTAGCACTAAATTCTCTTTTATCTGGAAGCCAATTTGTGTGCTTTATATACCAGTATCTAACTTAGTGTTTTTTTTACCAAAAAATTGATTTCTTCTTCTACTTATCCATGTGACAGTTTTTCCAGTTTGTGTTCATAGTTTAAAGAGAAGTCGCTGTTACAGATTTTCCTCTGATTCAGTATTGCTGATGACTTCCTTTCATTGTATGCAGGTGAACACCATTTGTTGCTGTACCTCTAAATGTCTCAAAGTGTGGGCTATTGTTGTTAAGATAAAACACATGTTGATATGGTAATACACCTTTACATTGTAAAATATTTGCACTTTAAGGGTGCATATTCCTTGTCCTTAAGGTTGATATCTTTAAGTACTAATTAAAATCTTGCTTTTGGATTTAAATCATAATTTGCTGATGTCTGCAGATTTCTCATTTGCATTTATAGAATTTTGTTTTCTTCTCCCAGGGTCAATTTTTGCGAATGGTTTTCAATTAAACTATTTTCACTGCTTCACCTGCTCCTGACTACATCTTTGTCTGTTGCTCTTGGACTCCTCTTCTGTAAACTCATTGCTGATCTTTGTTTTTCTAACCATATGTCTGTGATTTCCTGTTACCAGTACTAACATGAGTTACTATTGTACCACATTAGGCTGAATGGTAATGTTACCCTGGCCAAGGATTGTTCCTGCCTTATCCCCTGTGGTTGCTGGGATAGGGCCCAGCTCCCCTGTCACCCTTTTCTGGATAAGTAGGTTAGGAAGATGAATGGATGGTAATGCATTGGTTAGCATTTTATTTCAGCGCTATGTTCAGATGCTGTTTTTGTGATGTTTGAATGATTTCCCTGTGTTCAAGTGACTTTTCTTCCAGATAGGCTAGTTTTGTTCCTACATCCGAAAAGACATGTAGGTTAGGTTAATTAGTAGTCTAAACTGGCCCCATTTAGGGTATGGCATGAGTGTGTGCTGAATGAGTGTTTCCTGCCCACTACTGATGGGACTGGTTTCACCACCAATGACCATAAACTGAAGTAATTAGGTTTGAAAATGTTATTTCTGTACCATACACAAAGTATCAAGTCAGCTAAAGAAATGACCTTGCTCAGTGTAACCACTAGGGGGCATTACAGCAAGTAAATTCATAGATACAACTGTTTCCAGGGGAACAACCCTCTTTAAATTGGGGTTGGAATTCTGCAGGATGCAGAATTGGTTTGTCCTCCAATTCTCCCACTATGACCCAGCAGGTAAACAATATTTTCAGCCAGCCAATCTATTTCCCAAGGGTTTCCTACTCTTATTTGCAAAATTTGTACATTTCATGAGGTTTGACAGTCATGTTTTAAATTTTTTGTGCAGAATTGTGTTGGAGATTTTGATCGCAATTAATTTAGATGCTACTGCCAAGGAGATGGCTAGGGAATCCTGTGAGCTACGACCAAATTGTGACCATTAGATGGCACTGCAGCACCCCAGACACAATTTCATGAACACAAGTTCAGGTTAAAGGTTTATTATAATAAATTACTTTAACAAAGGCTTCTTTTGATATAATATACCCAAGACAAGCACAATCAACCTCTTTTTCTTCTTCCTTCTTTATCTGCTCCTCCCAGGTGAGCTTTGTTCTTCTTCTAATTGGCTCCAACTTCCCTGGGTGAGGCAATGCAACTTCTTTTATTCAAGACCCAGGAGTACTTCCAGTACGAGGGTATATCCCATTGGAAGTACTTCCAGGTCAGGTGGAACGCACTGAAAGCAGGGAATATATATCTCTGCAACATCCAAGGAACCCAGCAGGGCTGCTACTCTGCACTACACTTCCCAGCATGCCCTGCAGGTGTCTGTTTGTGTACCGATGCTGTCATCTAGCACAGCGTTTCTCAGCCTTTAAGTATTTGTGACCCGAGTTTTCATAACAGTTTTAATCGCGCCCCCCTAACATTTTTTTGAAACCCTAATAAAATTTATTCCTATATTTTTTGCTGCTGATACACTGCTACAAGTTAAATATTTTCCTACGAATAGCGAAATTACGCCACATATGGCTACATTGGTGCCCCACAGTTTGAGAACCACTGATCTACCATATGGAGTCCACTGCAATTGCTGATTTTATTGTCATTTAAAGTTCTTATTTTTTAAAGTCCTGTTTTTAAAAAGGGGACTTGACCTTTGTTTTAATATGGGGTTTGTTTTTAGTGCTTTTATTATATTATTGTATTAGTGCAGTGATACAACGAAGACAGGGGCCTTGGCCACCAGTTGTACAGGGTTGGTTGGATTGTTGAGCCTTCCCATTCAACTGGAGTCTTGTGTCCAGGGTGAATTGTGATTTTAATAAATAATTGTGAGTCCTGGAGTGTGCAGGCTCCAAGTGGATGCAAGTGCATGGGTGAGGGTGAGGATGCACACACTCTCTGATGTTGATTGGGGTTCTTGGCTGATCACACATTCACATGCAAATGCGAGCAGCCCAGTCAAGTGTTTCATTCACATCTTGGAGTAGGTGAAGGACAGCACCTGCTTCCAATTGGATTTATAATTGGAGCCTGGATAACAGAAGAGGAAGAATGAGGGAGATGAAAGAAGAAATGTGAAGGAATGGAGCTTAAGGAAAGAGAAACAGACAGGATTGAGCAGGAGCCCGCTCCAGTGGAATGAAAGCAGCCAGGAATTGTGGAGCTGACCTGGACTATCACACTCTGTCACAACCCAAAAAGGGCACACACTTGGCTTTCTCTCTGCTAGCAGGGCGGCCAGCTTCTCCAAACACAGAAAATGGTATTAAATCATTATCATCAGGTCAAGGTTATATTCCCATGGTAATCAAAAGCTTCTTGAAGTAGCAAACATACTATCTATACAAAACTATCTAAGATCCTACTTCATTTTCATGTTATGTAAAATACTCTGAATACTGCTCTGCCTTTCAGCTTTCCCAGGATATACAGCACATCTGTTCAGCATGACAAGACTTTCAGGCTAAGGACTGTTACCCGAAATCTGTCAGCTGAATAGGTTAAAGCATCCCCATAGAGATGCCAAGAAAAATACTGTAACTTCTCTGAAAGATGTTTCAGCAAATACTTTTTATTAGAACTTTTTAGTCAAAAGGAAAGTTTTTCTTTGGATGTGAAATTGCGCAGCTGGATTAAAAAGGATTCACTTAAAATTGCCCTTTTTTACATTGTGCATGCGTAGCTGTCTTAGAATATGCACATGAAATGTTTAATTGACAGGAGCTGAATAACAAAGTTTGGAAAAGATGAATGGGATACAAACACTTAAAAAGCTAGATACAAACCTTAACCTAGTTGCAAAACTGACACTGAGTAAGAAAACTGTGTTTTTCTAAGGTTAGGAACCATAGCACACTGCCACAGTAACCCTGTATTGACTGGAAATAAAGCAATGTTAATTCCCCTGCAGCTAGCCTGAAAAAGCTTATTTGAATGATGGTATGCTAACTCCTACTGTTGGTGACTTATCTATGATGCCATCCCAAGGCTGATGCAAGTTGTCAAGCCATTAAATACAAATTACACTACTAGAGTAACACTGTTTTGGCTTGAGATAGACACTAAGTGTGTTCAAGTGGCCCAGTCAAAGCCCAGACATTAACCTCATTATCTATCATTAATGCCCACTTGACGCATCTAGACCAATTTTGCAAGCAGCAAGCTTTATTATAAAAGATTAGACTCTGTTATAGCTGCCAAAATTATTCTGGCCCAGGAAGATGAACCCCCTAAAAAAGTATGCTGTGTTAGTTTAGCACTTTTATTATTTTATTGTTTGCTCACTGTTTTATTTTTTTTAATTCTTAAATTAAATTATCCCAAAAAAGCCCTGGCTGTGAGACACATACATGTGGAAAAAGGATTGACGGTGATACTTTTTCAAAACAGCAGAATTCAAGTTCCTTCTCCTTTGGTATTTTTGAGTGCCTTTGAAATCAGAGTCAGTACAGTGCAGCCTTATCATGACGGAGTATACAGCACAAATAAAAATAAGTAAATAAAGAGACTTCCTCCAATGTAGGAAAAGTGCTAGACTGAGTGGCTGGTTTTTGCCACAGGATCTGTTTGTTGGGCTGGGTCTCTGACCCAATTATTGCTTATACTATTATTTTGAAATTGGTTTATATTATTCTTGATTTGTCCTTCTGATTACATTAACTGGTAAGTGAAATTCTTTTTGTGGTTATGAATTCTGACTGCCAGAAAATAAAATATCAAGAAACTCTATATCTATAAATAAAAGAGTATTTTTTGAGAGAGGTTTTCCTTTACTGATCCTGGTCAAACTCTTAAAAACATCTTGGTTTACATACTGTTTTTCAGCTAAATACTAATCTTTGACGCATTTGTGGTTGGAGGAACTATACCCATCTTTTGAGATATGAAATTGTTATTTGTGCATAGCCACTGCACACTGCTACTTGTTAATCACTATCCCTCAATATGGTACTAAAGTGTACCAACAACCAATTTTGTTGCCAGAAATTATTTTAAAATAGTAGAGTTATTTCATTCACAGGGTACAGAGTTTCTGTATAAATATACATAATCAGATGCTCCAAACCATCAAACCCCTGCAATAGCATGAAACCTAAGCCATACTGGGAATCATCTGTTTGCATGACAAAATCCTTTGTGAAATCAGTATTCCTCAGGACTACTGAGAGCCTGCTTTAAACCCCTAGGGTAAGATGAGATAGGAGAACTGCAAAATTCAGAATTAAACATCTGCAGTAACTAGCCAGCTCATGAAATGCAGATGTCAGCCTTTTGGAATTGTGTTGGGAGAAAGTGTCTCACTGATTTTGTATAATATATTTTATTCAGCTTTTCCCTGCAGAGTACCCTATGTTCAGTTACAGAAACCCCTTATTTATATTTTTTGAAACTTGCAGTCAATCTGACTTTTCTCAAACTGCCTGCTTGGAGCCAAAAGATATATGAGTCAAAAGAGGAAGAGCAGTAGTTAAGAGGAAACAGTAAACACTGATAGTTAACATGATAAAGGAAAAAAGGCATGTTTTATTGGTTTGCATGTTTCTATGTCACATTATCACACAATTGCATCTGGCTGATACACTTTCCATATCTTTTTACTGGGGATCATAATTTACCAGAAGTTTATCATATTGTTGTTTTTTTTTTCCTGTCTTCCACTAGCAACCGATCTTAGTTTAATTTACTTATTGACTTTACCAATAAGGGTGGCACGGTGGCACAGTGGATAACGCTGCTGCCTCGCAGTTAGGAGACCCGGGTTTGCTTCCCGGGTCCTCCCTGTGTGGAGTTTGCATGTTCTCCCTATGTCTGTGTGGGTTTCCTCCGGGTGCTCCGGTTCCCTCCCACAATCCAAAGACATGCAGGTTAGGTGTACTGGCAATTCTAAACTGTCCCTAGCGTGTGCTTGGTGTGTGTGTGTATGTGTGCGTGCACGCCCTGCGGTGGGCTGGCGCTCTGCCCAGGGTTTGTTTCCTGCCTGGCACCCTGTGTTGGCTGGGATTAGCTCCAGCAGACCCCCGTGACCCTGTAGTTAGGATAATTGATGGATGGATGGACTTTACCAATATCTGAAGTCTTTTTTTAGGTCAGCAGAGTAGCACTTTAATAATAGTAAAAAGATGTAAATAAATAAATAAATAAAAATAGATAGAATAGAAAAAGATTGGAGAGAATCCACTTCCTCAATTTAAATGCTTATTCTAAAATGTTATTTATCAGATCCTGCCAGGTTTTGAAAAAGTTTTGTCCAGATCCTCTAAGTGAGAATTAGATTTTTTCCAATTTTAGATAATATATAACATCAGTTATCCACTGACTTAAAAGAGGTGAATTAGGATTCTTCGAGTTGAGCAAGATAAGTCTACATGCTGATAATGAGGTAAAGGCAATCACAGTTTGTTTGTCTTTCTCCACTTTAAGCCCATCTGGAAGAACACCAAACACAGCTGTTAGTGAATTAGGAGGGATTGGGACACCAAGGCTGTCTGAGAGGCATTTAAAGGTTTTGGTCCAAAATGATGTTAATTTGGTGCAGGCACAAAACATGTGACCCAGTGAGGCTGGAGCTTGATTGCAGGGTTCGCAGGTTGGATCTTGCCCAGGAAACATTTTGGACAATTTTAAATGAGAGAGATGTGCTCGATATATAATTTTCAGTTGAATTAATTGTATGCTTTGCGTATATGGGGCATGAGTGAATTCTGTGCATTGCTACTTTCCACTCCTTTTCTGAGTTGTTGAGTGAGATATCCTTTTTCCACTGTCCTCTGGGATCTTTGAAAGGAAGGGACTGTGAAATGGTTTTATATATTATGGAGATGCTGTCTGAGTCCTCAAGACTGATCAATATTTTTTCCAAAATAGAGGTATGTGGGAGGTGAGGGAAATTAGGCAGGTTCTGTTTAACAAACTTTCTAATTTGAAGGTAGTGAAAGAAATGTGTTGCTGGAAAGTTACATTTGGAGTGTAATTGTTTGTAGGATGCAAAAACGTTGTCTATGTACAGATCTCTAAGTGATTTAATCCTGGATGTTCTCTAGACATTAAAAACTGTGTATATTTGAGATGGTGGAAAAAGGTGGTTCTCCTGCAGAGGTGCCACAGATAAAAGCTTCTCTATCTTAAAATTCTTCCTACATTGGTTCCATATTCTGAGTGAGTGAAGCACAATTGGGTTGTTAGTGTATTAGCAAAGACTTGTACTTATTGGGGTACAAACCAAGGAATATAAAGAAGTACTGTGGGATTTTATTTCTAGTGGCAGACCAAGCCTGTGTCTGCTTACCTATTTGTGTCCATATCCAGATTTTTATAGCTCATATATTTACTGCCCAGTAATAGAAATGATTTATTGATGTATATTGGATTGTTTTGAAATAGAAAAAGAAGCTTAGGAAAGATATTCATCTTACCAATGTTAATTCTTCCAGCTAAAGTGTGAGGGTAGATTATCTATGCAAGTCTTGCTTAAGTTTTTCTATGCAGACAGCAAAAGTTTGTTGATAACGAGCTTTGTGTTTACTTGTGATGTTTATACCTAGGTATTTAATCTGATCTGCGATGATAAAAGGGAAGGTGTCCAATCTAACATTGTGTGCTTGAGAATTCACTGGAAAGAGCACACGTTTGTTCAAATTAATTCTGAGACCAGAAATCTTTTGAAATTCTGTACGTGCTGTTAGGACTGCAGGCACGGTATTTTGTGGATCAGATATATACATCTGCATATGCATAATTTTTTTGTTCAAGTCCTTCTCTACATCTGTAGTCTAATGACTCCTACATTTGTATATGCAGGTATGTTCAACATATACAGTCATGTGAAAAAGTAAGTACACCCCAAGGAAACAGTAGAGGTTAATGTAAAAAATAAAAATCAAACATTTCCATGGGATGTACTTACTTTTTCACAAGAAACAATATCTGTTATATAATAAAACAATAACGTCTGTGTGTCCAGTCCCTCAGAGCAATCTGATTGGTCAGTTTGGCTTTTGGCTGTAATATTGAATAGGTGCACAGCTCGTACAGCTGTAACTGCAAAGGAGGGATGAAAAATGGATAAATAACGCGTATGCTTCTATGCTTCTATGTATAAATTTAGCTTATATGCTTAAATGTTTGTTGAATATATACTTGGATGCTCATAAAATGATTAAATAAAATGATATATTTAAGCAGAAATTACTTCCTTACACACAATATTTTGAGCCTCTTTCTTCATCGAAATAATTTCCCTTGCTTTACTGTATCAGGAATTTGCTTGTGAAGTTGTTCTACAGCAAGTAACATATGTTAGGCCACTTTTAAAAACTGGCGATAATGTATAAATATCAAAAATATCTAACGTTTTTACCAAATTGATGGAGAGGATATGGAACATGTGCTTACATGTCAAAATATAGTACAGAAATGAATGCAGTAGTACAGTTATAAACATACTGTACACATTTGCATCAGCCTTAAAATCTTTATTCCTTATGCAGATTTGACAAATATGCAGTTTGTGGTGTGTTTTTATTTCTATCTGGGAGCTGTACATAAATATAAGGAAGGATTCATACTTCATACTTTATCTTCAGTTCATCAGTGATGATTGCTCCAATTATTTTTAAGCCATTCACCCCTCTTTCCAGCATCCCCTCAGAAGTTGATGGCAGTGTGGTTGGCCTTCTACTTTCAACAGCCTACGGTTAGAGCTTTGGTTTTGCTGATGTTAAGAGTGAGATTTTTCTCCTGGCAGAACTGAATTAGCAGACAGACCTCTTCTATGTAAGCTGCCTCTTCATTGTGGGTAGTCAGACCTCTGATGGTGGTATCATCAGTATATTTAATAATTATTTGGAGCTTTGTCTGGCCACACATTCAGAGGTGAACAAGTAGTACTGCAGGGGGCTCAGCACACTACCCCGTGGAATGCCTGTGGAGACACTCTTGCATAGTTAATAGCTTTACTTCATTCTTCAATTAACCTAACATATATTTCTTTATATGTGTGAAGATAGTGCCTGGAGTGAAATGTTAGCACAGGACTCTGGACAGTTGCCATGTTTTTGTGTTTTATTTCAACAATATAATATTTGTAAATATAAACAGCAGACTATGCTTGTTAATAGGAATTACGTAATACAAAAGGAATTCAACTAACAAATTTAAATGCACACTATCTAAGTCAATAGATTTTCATTCATTCTGTCTTTCTTTCCAGGGAATGCTTTTGTATATGCTCTGTCTACTTTTCTCATGACACACACACACACACCAAAATTTGCACAGTTATTATTACTGTGCCGTGCTTTGTCCATTCCTTCACCCCTCCATACAGATGAAACAGCATGCATGGTCATAGTGTAAACACTTGACACCATTAAAAACCCTTCTCTGATTCAGTAAAGTTTAAATCCACCACAGCATTTTAAACATTAAATACACATAATAATAAAAATACATTTTATTGATAGCACCTTTCCCATGATCAAGGCATACTTGTACATTTATTTCTGTCTTGGTCTGAACAAATATACATGTAACTTCCTTATACTGGCTACATGCATGCTAGCATTATGAGGAACCAATTGCGAGGAGGAGGTTGCTCACTGTTCTGGTATTCTAAAACAAGAATTTATATTAATGGAATAAATATTTTGATGAGCTGTAAAAATAAAGCCAGTAGGGTCTGGGTCAACATCCTATTTTAGATTGTTTAGGATAGGAGGTGTGTCGTTAAGATGCTCCAGCATGAGGTTCACTAGCAATGGCTAAAAGGTTCAGTGGAAATGCCAGTGGAATGGAGGTACTGTCAATTAGTAACATGATATCCCCTAATGGAAAGAGCCACAGAAGTAGATATAAAATAATGGAAGGTCACAGAGTAGTGACATTTGAATGGACCCCATTTTTTAACAGGTACTTTATGGGGTCACACAAGTCTTTAAACATGGATTAGGGTTTAGGACTATATTTTAGGAGAATGGCCACAGGAGTTTCAGTACTGACTCCTGACCCTAGAAGTGATCCAAGAGAAGAACTTAGAAGGAAGAAGAGGAAAGAGAGGAACCACAAGTGGTGACAAAGGTTAAATGTTTGCTGAAAGGGTGTTGGTGCCATTGTTGTGTATACAGGTAGTTTAATCCATATTTTCAACTCTTTACTTGTCTAATAAAACCTACCTACTGGTTACAGGGTAAAAGTTAAGACTTGATGCTATGTTACTAATATATCAATTTTGAAAACTATCAGTGTAATGTTTTCACAGCCTCACTCGCTACAAACCTGATAAGTAATCATGAATGCACAGAAGAGCTGAACAATATCTCTAGAATACATAAAGCACCCTCCCATCCTAAAGAAAGCTTCACCACACGAAATTCTTAATGATTAATGTTCTAATTTTTCTTTCATGTATGAGACCCTGCAATGGGATGAGTACAACATTTATGCACAAACCAATAGCCAGCAGCCTGACATAAGCTATACAAGTTAATAGATGGCACCAAGGGTTCTAATGTATTCATGTATATTTGTGCCCTTTCTACATTTTAAGGAGGACACATAATCTGGAGGCTACTAAGAAGCTTGATCTTTTAATTGAGATTTGGAACCATTTGAGGGAACTCCAAGATGATGGTCCCACTAGTTTCAAAGGGGCACTCTTAGTACCAGAAATGGATCCTAAAATAACTGTGAAAGTAACCCTGAGCTGTTAATTTGGAAGGGGAGTTTGGGATATGAGATGGAGAAACAGAGAGAGAGAGAGTGTCAGATAAATATGGATTATCTTTTAATAGCATATGCTCAAAATGACAAGTTATTATTTGTATCAATTAGTTCCAGTACTTAATTGCATATACAGTGTTACAACATCCTTTCCATTTTCCTTATTTCTCAGTTTGTGATGACTACTTTGCTCAACTCTGGCTACTATACTGAGGCAGTCTGCACCTTATAATTTATTAGTCAAGTACTTATTTAATCTCTTGGCAGGTTAGAGCAAAGTTATTATTTTCTTAGTTTCAAGACACAAAGTAACATTGTGTGTTGTCTTCTTGTGCACAATGTGCAACTATCCAAAATGACAGTATAAAAGCTTCTGTATCAAAGGTTTTAAAATCAGCTGGCAGTCACTACTAGTTTCACCTTAAGAACACTGATAAACAGCCTAAGAGATATTTAAAGCTAAATTTATTTGAGTATTTTAGGAAAATGTATTTGCTTGTTCAAGTAAGTCTGTAAAAGTTCTTATCCATCCATCCATGAGTATTTTTGAAGATGTTTATTCTAAAGGAGGTCCCAGGGAGCCAAAATTGATCACAGCAGTATAGATGCTAGTTATATTCCTCAGACTGAAGAAGCTGCTTGGATAAGCAGTGAAACGTATCTATCTAACAAGAACGAAGTCCAGTTACCATGACTCAACTACCAGATAATTTCACCTGGATGGCTGAGAATCTTCACAGACATAGTTTTGCAAGGCACACACACTCACACCAGATTTAATTTGTATAAATAATTTCTGTAATATGCATTTTTTTTTGGTGGAAAAAATCCTGGAATTCCTGAGAAAAGCATCAAACTTGCACACAGGGAGTGACCAGGGGTCAGACTTATAAAACTTGTATAACACAAAAAGAGGCTTGAAATATGTGTACACAGCTTTCCACACAAATTCAGGATTTATAAAAGAAAATTGACAGGAGAACATGCAAACCCAGATCCATCTATATGCAACATTTCCGGGAAATGACAACAACCTTGATCAAGTAGGGACAACAAGCAAAATGACAACTCACGCTCTTAATAATTCATATTACCAAGTTGTTATTAGAACTTACTGGGTTTTTATCAGTATATGATAGGAATATCACAGCCTAGCTCCACTCTGTCATGACTGCTATGCAGAAAGCCACGAGGCACTACATCCAGTTTTCATAAGGTGCGGGTGTACATACATAAAGCATAGCATATTTTTGCCAACATTAAATGGCAATTTTCACCATTGTCCAGTTCTCCTAAGGTAATATGAGCAATTTACTACACTCATGTTGGAATAAGGACATCTAGTGAGAATGAAGTTGCTTTTTTTTTTAACTATGAGCTGTTACATTCCAATAACGCACAAGTTATCATGATACCAAGATGAGACTGGAAAATGTCATGTCACAGTGGCCTTGGTCAATTTGTGATTCATTTATTTTTGAAGCAACGTAGCTTTGACAAATGATGGTGCTATACTGTACATGGCTGGCTTGTTGGTAAGGTAACTGACTAACTGACTAAACTCTCAATGTTTCATATGGCCTGTACTGTTTATTGTAACAGCAATCACGTCATTACATATGCCAGGTAATAGCTGTTACCCGATCAGACTGTGGTGCCTTAAGCCTTATCCCAACCTCTAGAACTCGGAGGAGAGGCACTATAATGCCATGCAATGTATACAGCTGCGCAGCTACATACTCTTTAATACAGGTGGCGGCGTCTCAATGAGTCAGGACAGAGGCTGCTGTACCTGCCAGTGAAATTCAGCAGCTTCATGATTGCATATGTCATGTCATTTTGCTTTTCCCAGCTAGCATAGGGCGCATAGCAGGAACAAACCCTGGACTAGGTGCCAGTCCATCGCAGAGTGAACACCCCAAATACACATTAGGGCCAATTTAGCGTTGCCAATTCCACCTAAGCTGCATGTCTTTGGACAGTGGGAGAAAACCGGAGCACCTGGAGGAAACCCACTTGGGCACAGGGCGAACCTGAAAACTATACGCAGGGAGGACCCTGGATGTTAACCCACGTCTCAATTGCATATGTATAAGGTTGGTTAGCATGCTCCACATATGATTGTTTCAGGGGATCAAGTAGGTGGAGATCGAGGTACCTTCACATAAGCATATTTACAAGATGATTGTGATGCATGAAGATAAAGTAGAAGTAGAAATGTGTATATTGTAGGATTTATACATCAGTTTCTTTTTGGTGTTCCTATTTTCCTATTTTTTGGTGTACACATATTTTCACACTTGAATCCACGCAAAGTTTTATAAATGAGACCCCATTTCTGTAATCAAATCTGATTTCCTGGAGCTGAGAGGCAGAAGTATGAACTGACCCAGGGCCAACACAATATCTACCAATGTCTTTCAACTGTGCCATATTGA
Organism: Erpetoichthys calabaricus; assembly: GCF_900747795.2. NCBI lineage: Eukaryota > Metazoa > Chordata > Cladistia > Polypteriformes > Polypteridae > Erpetoichthys > Erpetoichthys calabaricus. The sequence goes on from NC_041395.2 coordinate 79,566,404, forward strand.
TCTTCAACCAGAATGGTTCACTATTCTCACAATATTGTCACTTTTTTTGTTATGTCAAAGTCCTATAATATAATTCTATTCAATATAAGTTGATTCTAAAATGATCTACTAATTTCAATTGGTTGCACATAGATTTTTTTCTTAAAAGCAGAGGGCATGTAATGGATTGGTTTGTTAAGGTCATGCTGTATTACATTTTAAGTAACAGGCAGCTGTGCAATTATGTAAATTGGAAATCCACTTTTAAATTTCTGATTAAAAATGATGAAACAAAAAATGTGTACTTTCCCCAGCCTGATTACAGAACTGACCTTAGATCTGACCCAACTTTTAACCTGTATATTATGTCAAGCCCCGTGGGATTTGGGTCAGAGAGCTAGAGCTTAATATGAGGCTTGTTTTTGGCTTGAGCTGTCTGCTGTGTTTATTGGTGACATTACCTAAGAGGCTAATTCCAAAAAGATCCAGCTTTAAGTAAAGGTAGGAACTCCTAACAATGCTATTTTTTTTTAAATTGACATAGAAGTGGAAAAAAAAAGAAAAAGCCTATCAGTACTTACTCAGATGTTTGTATGTTTTTCAGAGCAGAGTTGAAGATGTTGAATGCTGGCATGAAAACTGAATGAACGACAGTTATATCAGCGCATGCAGAAAACACCTGAACCCACACCTTTTCATAAAAACAGAAACCTTTGAAAATTGAACAAGTGAAAAGAGATTACTTAGCCCATGCAGCATGCTTTTTAAGCTGGTAAATCATTGGTCTAGTTACACTGAAATGTTGTACAGAAAGCAATTTATTTCAAATAAATAACGGGACTGAGTTTTTCAGCTTCTTGCCACCCTACATACGACAATTGATTTATTTTTTCCTATTTAGCATATACATCTTGCTAGTTTTTTGCCAGTGCCTTCAACTGGCATGTTTCAATATACTTTGCTGACTCTTAATCATTTAACAAAACTTTTGACCTACCCATTCAAGCATTTTATGAACCTATTTGATCCATACAGTTGCAAGCAGCCAGGATCCATTCGATTAGTAAGGGAGGAATCAAACCTGAAGTCGACGTCAGTACATCATTAGGCAAAAATCCACATTCTCTGAAATCAGCCAATTTTGTTTTGTCAATCAGCTGAACTATGTGAACACAGGTAGAATATGTAAATTTCAGACAAATGAGGAAACCATCTGGAAAATGAACTGTGCGCCCTTCAGCTTCCATGCAGCTTATCATCTTTTGATATGGAGAATCTATGCAGAAATGCTAAAGTGTCTCATGTGCCATCTATTGCAATGTCAAGCATTGCATATTATGTGCATTTACATAACAAAAATGTATTCCTTCAAAATTCCAAGAGATAGCACAATGCAAATGTTTGTGTTACTTGATTTTAAATCCACTACATTAGCACTGATGCAGAGATTCCTACACCGCATTTAAGTCTTGGGTTCATTTTTATTTTTAAAGTGAAACATTCAATTTGTAAGCATTGTCATTTCAAATTGATATAGGTAAGTACACTACAAACTAGGACCATCTATTTAGTTTCAATTGCCAAGAGAGCTTGAAGGCTGATTTATAATGAATTTAGAATTCTCCTGGTACGCAAATGTATGCCATCAATAAAAAACTGAAGAAGCAGGAAATCACCACTGAAATTGGTTTCACATTCTTGCTGCATTCTGCACAAGGCATTGCCTCTTTCTGCTTTGATTAGGAGAAGAAAAGTCGTTAAATTTAAAGAATTAAATAAATAAAAGGATGCTAAGGATAACAGGATGTTTATCCTCATTGTTACTTAACATGTAAAATTTTAGCATTTAAGAAGTTTTTTAGTTTTCAACACAGTTTGCTAGAGTATTAAAGTTTAATAATTTATCTTGAAAACAGACAACATTTACCCTGTGGTGACTTATATTTATGCAGCTCTCTGACACCCCGTGTATTGGGAATGATGGCACCAGACTACACACTGGGTTTCTTATAGTTCGAAGCTGATCGAAATCAGAATGTGAGATGTTAGACAGGAAGGCACAGACACAAAAAGATGGTACTGCAAAACAAAAGTGAGTTTTTATTTAAAGGTGCATGGAAAACAGTACCAGGCAGGCATTCCTACGCAGCTCTTACCGCAAATGACACACAAAACACACAGAAACACTCTCCCCCAAAAAATAGTGAAACTGTACAATATTTAGAGTCAGCATTGCAAGTCTCCAAATAAAAGAAAAAAATATATATGTATATACACAAAAATCTGTCAGTCTTCCAAAATAAGAATGCAGTCAGGAAGACACTGCACAAAAAACACAGTCCCTCCAATGATACGATCCACAAAAATATTTATAAAGAAAACCAATCAGTGTATATACAAAAAGACAAAAAATTAATATAAATACCTCTAAAACTATACTTTTTCTAGGAGATATTTATATCTGTAAGTACAAATATAAAATAGTACATACAAAATAAGGCACAAGCCACTATGCTTAAATAGAGCTGCATCAAACAATCACTCACCACCACAACTCAGTCAAAAGATGAGCCCTGCTTGGAGCAAATGCCTTTTATACTGCTGCTTTGCCAGCCAATCATCAAGCACGGTGTCACTCTCTAATCCAATCGCGGATCATGTCACATCCACTACTGCAAGGCATCTGTTAAAATACTGGCTGCCTTGCAAGCGCACATGTATGCACAGTAAGGTGCACTGCAGTGGCTCAAGCACTCGACACAGTTTGTGACTCCAGGCACTGTCACTTAATCAGACCTAGTAGTAAAAAAAAATAAAAACTGTAAAACAATCTATACTTGTAGTGTGCTCTTTAAATAAGCTGTATTAGTTTTGCAGGCAATTTATAGTAATGGCCTAGAAACCGAAGCTGGACCCTAACCATAAAACCAATTAATTAATTTGTATCTGACCTTACTGTTTACCCTGATCAGGTCACATAACCTGATTGCATAAAATATATGTAAATAGTTGTGCTTCGTATTGATACCTAAATTGACTTGGCATGGCATTCATTAGAGAAAGGCGCTATATGCAGGAAAATAAGTGTTTTGTCTTGTGAGGCAGTTACTTAACATTTCTTAAACATTACAAACATTTATTAATTATTTGCAGTCTGCATAATGGTGGCACAAGGTTTAGCATTGTTGGCTCACATATCTATCATCCTGGCTTTGAATTCCATGCCTGATTGTTGTCTGTATAGGCCTTAACAGATCTCTGACATATGCGTAAGATTCTTTTTGTTTTTTTAACAAACATAATAACAAAGCACAGAGTAATCAAGTGAAAACAATATAGCACGTACATTATTATCTTCCAAAATCACCCCAAGTTAATTCAGCATTCTTTAATGGCACAATGTGAATGGGTCCTGTGATAGAATGGTGCATCGTCTATGTTTGGTTCTGGTCTTGTGTCCAATGCTGTTGGGATAAGCTGGGGACACTCAAAAACCTGAATTGGACTATGCAAGTTTAAGAATGTTATGTTGTTGTCTCCAGTAGCAAAGACACTCACATGAAAAATAAAGGAGGTCTCAAATAATGTTCTATAGGATATGTATTGCATCCCAGGGGGAAGCAGAGAAGAATAAATACACTATATATGCTGTGGCAGGCGGCCAGCGTCCATGCCCAGCTGGGTCGACCCTGCACACTATATTCAGGGGGATCAGCCTTGGACATTGCAATACCTCCCCCTGGACGCTAGATGGCCACCCCCCAGGGCTGGAGCAGCACCTCAGGATCCCGTAGGGCTCCATAGGAATTGGAGTTGGCGGCAGCCCTGCTGGGTTCTGCAGGCACCGCCAGGGGGTGCTGTGTTTGGGACTCCTGAGCCCTTGAGGGCAGCATATTCATCACATCTGGAAGTGCAGCCCGAACTCGGTGATCAAGCACCTGGAGCACTTCCAGGTGAACTATAAAAGGAGACAGCAACCACCACTCAGGGCCAGAGTCGGGTGGAAAGAGGACGAGGTTGCCTGGGAGGAGTGTGGTGCCAGAGGATTGGTTTGTTTGTGCTGTACTGAAGTGCTTTTGGGACTGTGTTGTGCCTGTGGGGTTCACGGGGAAGATGTGCCCCACAGGTGAAGAAAAATAAAGTCTGTGTCATTTTAACACGTGCCTCAGTGTGAATCTGTGCCAGGTCGGGCGAGTATATAGCGCCTTATTCACAATGCACAACTTTTTAATAAATTAAATGTCATGGAAACTTACTTCATGAAGCTCCTGATGCAAAGTTCTTGTGCTGCTGTTGCTTCAGAGGCAGTCTGGAACTTTGTGTCAGTGATGCAACAGAGGACAGGTGACTTATTCATGCTTTGCAGTGAACAAGTGAAATATGCGACCATGGCGTTTTTTATGAAGGTTAGTAAATTTGCAACAACAATTATTTTGTGCATTATTATAAACACAGGAAACCACCTTTCCTGATAGTTCCCATTTCCACATGGCAACAGTTATCTTTTTAGCAAGGCCTTAATTTATATGTTTTGCTAGAAAGTTTCTGTTTCTAATGCAATAATTTCATGAAAGTGTTCATCCATGTAGTTTCATGCTATTATTACAAAGTACAAAAATTGGCTGTAAGTGCAAGCTTATTGGCATTGTTCAGCTAGGTTTTCAGATCTTGTCTCTTCTTGCTAATATGTTTTTTATTTACAGTTGGTGATCATACATATAAATGGAATGTGGTACCCAGGCACAAGATCGTTATGTAGATGTTGAAAAGCTTTGCATTCAGCCACATTGACTAATAAAATGTCTTATTCTATCATTGAACACAAAGTCTGTGTGATCTTCTCTTACAGCCTTCAATTGGCTACAGTATATTCATAATCACTTCCAGATTCTTTCTCATTAGCTGCTGCACTTCTGGCACTGATAACAAAACTGACTAGTTATGGCATTTTTAATGCTTCAAGATGTGCCCAGACTTATGGTAAACAACATAAGTTGCATTATTCAAACATTGTGCCACACATCAGGAGCTAAAAAGGAGAAAGGATTCATACTATTTGTTTTAACCTGCTACATCCACAATTACAAAGGTAAAATCCGGACGTATTACAAACTTATGTCTATTATGAACTTACATGGGACAAATATGTGATTACATTAGGCTTCTTTAAAAATACAGAATTTTAATAATTAGTCATTAAACTTTATTCAGGGACAAGTGAATATGCATGTAAGCTTAAAACTGCAGCGGCACTGGACAAGTTAAATCAGCCATTGATGAGTCACTAAAAGAATAAGCTGGCATTACATCATCAATAGCAGAGCACCTATAAAAATGGCAGCTCTATACAGTCACATGCTTTTTCCAACTAGTAGTCCTTTTAAGGTTAGCAAGCCACCTCAAAGAGCCATTTAAGAGCAGAGCATACATCCATTTTGGGGCTTAGCAATGATGCTACAATACATAATAACATGAGTCTGCTTGAAATCTTATTCTTGTAAAAAAGTGAATGTCTCTGTCTGAACCAGCAAAACAGTGAATGCCAAACCGCTGCTTCATTGTAAGGGTCTCAATTTGTTTCCTCAGCTGGAGGATCTCCTCTTTGAGAAACATGTTTTCATCAAATGCTAGGACAGCAACTGATGGATCCAGAGATGAAGGATAGTCATGTTCCTCAAGGATTTTATCATCCTCCTCACCTGGTGTGTCATCCTCCATCAGTCGCTTTCTCCTCTTTCCAAACTCAAGTCTTGAAAGTGTAACGGAGAAATTGTTCAATTCAAACAGCGCAGGAACTGTTCCCTTCTTCAACAGTCCCCATCCTGTCTTAATCCCTGGCTTGTAAAAATCCTCTTTTTCAAAATGCTGGCTACACCTCAGGTATTGGGACTAACCATAAAGTCTTTCTGTCTCCTGATAGCAATAATCTATTTAGATTGGGTTTCCAACATCTGTGGGAAATGTATGAAAACTAAGAACCTTGTTGTACCTACTGGAAACTCAACATAGAGGTACGCAACTATAGAGCTACTTGTACGGTGAAACTTAAACTTCTTTTTCTCTGACATTCTTGCCAGTTAAGAAAAATCACAACTGCAATATGGACAACAGACATGACTGAGCTGGCTGAGATTTCACTGGAGATATGTCAGCACTACCATGTGCAAATAGCCTATTAAGGTTCTTGTAGATATGGCAGGCTGCTGCAATCAAACCTTGCAAATATAATTGTTTGTATGAGGTAAAGTATTATAGATGTGCTCATTTAGTATTTCAGCAATCTACATCACTTGAAATGCTACCAAACCAAGGAATATTTAGCATACTTTGTTTTCACTGAAGGCATTTATTCTCCCCTTAATTTATCCGTTAAATGAACGTATGTCAAAATTTGTCTATATCAATCACTTTAAAACAGCGAGGTGATTTATAGATATCTATTGCAGTAGGTGTCATCCGCATCAATTATGCAATACGCCACATGGATAGAAATCGTAGGTTTATATGGTCATTATTGTCTCGTGTATATTGAAATTTTTACTTACATGTGCTAATTAACATGCAAAACATCGACTTGTTTTCACTATAATGTAAATAACTGTCATTTCAGGAGATCATTGAAGTGCAGCTCAATCCTGTTCAAGACTTGCTGTTTTAGAAAGGCAAACAGTATTATTAAAGACCTCAACCATTATGTAAGTACACTTTTCCATCACATCTGTTGTGCCAAACAGAACAGGACCATTACCACCCAAATTAGTTAAAACAGGGACGTCTTTTACCCTCATTTATAAGCTGCTCTTTAACATAATATTCATACTTAACAGTTTCATGAGCATACCAATTTTATGTTTACTTGTCAGTAGGGAACTTGTAATTCAGTAAGAGCATAACTCCACTTTGACATCATGTAATGATTAATACCCATTTTTCACAAATAGTTTATGAAAATGTATTTTGATATAGATTTACCACTATACTCAGTCTTTCTCCCCAGAGACAGACTACTACCAGAATTCTAAGGAACACTCAATAAAAAATTGTATAATAGACCCCTTATACATGTCTTTAGTGGAAAAAACCGGCAAAAGCATCAGCAGTCAGTTCTCACCTGCGCTGCTACCTATTAATCCTCCTTCCAAGCAACATCCAACATTCTCCCACATTTTCTCCACTGTCTGCCATTAATATTTCTAACCTCCTCTCCAATCGCCCCACTACCTGTCCAGTTGATCCTATTCCTTCACATCTCCATCAGGCTATCTCCCCCTCACTCATTCCTGCAATTACACACATCATTAACACCTCACTCAGCTCAGGAACATTCCTTAACTTCTTCAAACTTGCTCTGATAACCCCACTTCTCTAAAACTCAACTCTCAATCCATCCCAAGTCAACAACTACAGGCCTGTTTCTCCTTTTTCCTTTCTTTCCAAAACACTTGAATGTGTTCTTTCTAACCAGATCTCTTCCTTGTACAGACTGAGTTGCTCGATACCAACCAGTTTGGCTTCAAGAAGAATCACTTGACTGAGACAGCTCTACTGACCATGGTCCACCAGCTACACCATGCTAGAGCTATCATCATGACATCAGTCCTGATTCTGCTAGATCTCTCTTCTGCCTTTGACATGGTCAACCACCACATCTTTCTTGCCAAGCTCTCTGACTTCGGCATCACTGAGACTGCTCTCAGATGGTTTGAGTCCTACACCTCAGGCAGATTCTATAGGTCCTGGCGAAGGGAGTTGTCAAAGACACACCAGACATGCACTGGTGTACACCAAGATTTGGTGCTGGGTCCTCTACTATTTTCTCTATACACCACTTCATTGGGCTCTATCATCCAATCCCATAGGTTCTCTCATCAGTGCTATGCCGATGCTATGCCTGTTTTCTCTCTGGAGGACAATACGATACCAGCTAGAATCCCTGCATGTCTCACTGACATCTCAACCTGGATGAAGGATCACCATCTATAGCTCAACCTGACCTTGTGATCCCGACCAGCCAGTCTGCTTATCTCCCCATCTCTGTGTATCTTGGCTCACTTTTGCTAACACCTGCCAAGTCAGTATGCAACCTTGTGGTGGTAATTGATGAGCTGCACTCTTTTTCTGACCACATTTCTTCTGTTTTTCATTTATGCAGGTTCATGCTGTACAACATCTGCAAGATCAGACCTTACCTGACAGAGCCTGCAGCACAACTTCTGGTCCAGGTTTTGGTCTTGTCACGTCTGGACTACTGCAACTCGCTTCGGGCAGGAGTACCCGCATGTGCTATCAAGCTGCTACAGATGATCCAGAATGCAGCGATCCCTCTTGTATTTAACCAGTCAAGATGGGGACATGTCACTCCTCTCTTCAGGTCGCTACATTCCCTTCCTGTAGCAGCACACATTAAGTTCATATCCCTAATGCTTGCCTACAGAGTAGTCAATGCGGTAGCACCTGAGTATATGGAGACACTAGTGAGGTGCTATGCACCTTCTCACCCACTCAGATCTGCCGGGGAACAGCATCTAGTGATGCCACCTCTGTGGTATCAAGTCTCAATCCAGGCTCTTTTCCTTTATAATTCCTAGTTGGTGGAACGGGCTACCACCTTCATCTACACTGCTGACTTCCTCAATGTATTTAAGAAGCGACTAAGGACTCATTTGTTTTAGGAATAACTGTCGAATTGATACAGATAAAAAAACTCTGCTCTGTGATACTTTATATTCTTGGTTAGTTTGTTTAAGTTTAATTGTTTTATTGATTGTATTATATGATTATATATTTATTACATCTTTTCACTTGTGGCAATCAACTTTTGTTACCTGTCCTACTACACTTGCTGAACAAACAGGCCCAGCCTAATGTTACTCAATTATGTTTACCTCTTTTGTAAGTCGCTTTGGATAAAAACGCTGCCAAGCAAATAAATGTAAATGTAAATTTAAGACAACTTTTGAAACATTACTTACAAAAGCAGCACACAGCAGTAGTATTATGAAGAACAATTATGCACAATGGCTAATAATAATAATAAGCTGATATCTTAGTTGAAATGGCTTCTTGAATCTGGCAGTGATTCTGGCAGCCACAGATATTCTAGCATCCTTGTATTTCCTTGAATTACTTGCTGTGCTGGTGCTCACTCATTAGCTTCTGTCAAAATGGCTAAATCCTTTATGCCTTTGATCAGTGGTGCTCTTTTTATTTATCATTTTTTTAATTTCTTTGAGAATTCATGTTATTAAGTTCGAGGGCTGTGGTTTGCTTTTTGTGTTATACTGCTGGGACAAACTCTGCCCCATTGGATAGCTGAAGTAGATTTAGTGGGTATGATAATAAATGCATATATGATTGAACAATATTGTACATTAAATAAATAACTTAATAGATAAAACAGATATATAAATAAACAGATAAAATCCTAAATAAGCTCTAGATTACAGAAGTAACATCCTGTGGACAAATTCAACATCCTGACTCGCTATGGTCCACTAATTTCGCCTTAAAAGCTAACTCTAAGCTGAAAAATGTAAGGACTTTATACTAATACTGAACTGTTATAATGGAAGTGTAATGGTTTTAGAATACTATGAAGCCTGAGGAGCTTGATGACTAGCAGTTGCTGAAGGAACCATGAATCCACTCTGTATCAAAGAGTCTGTCCATGACTGACTTGTAATACAGCAGCACATCCAAAAATTCCTAGTAAAAATGAAATCTTGACTATACTAAGAGATCGAGGCAAGAATACACTGAATATTTCATAAATGTAATGTTAAAATGTTAAAGTAAGTCTGCTAGGATTATGGTGACAAAACTCTTCTACAGTAGGAGACTGATCAATATCAGTATCGTGCAATAGCACTTGGTGCCACTGCACCACTTCCAAGATGTTTTCTTGCCCATGGAAAAGACATCAGAGATACTGAAAGCCTTAGAACCCAATTCAACAATAACATTAATAGACATATACTATTAGGATGCTGTTATAGTAATCATTACTATGTGTTCAGATTAACTTGTATTTTTATGTGTATGCATTTGGTAATTTAAAGTTACCAAGTTTCTTTTTTCTAGTGAACTTGCTACATCTCTCTGACCATACATGTAGTAAAGAGTGCTATACAAAAATAAATAATTTTTTAATGTCTGGTGGCAGTTATTATAATTGAGTTGAACTGAAAGTTACTTTTTCACATAAGGCATTGGGCACTGTATAACAATTGAATTAAATGTGAATGTTTTTTTTATACTTTTTAACATTTATTTTCTTTACTTTTTGTATCCTGTTGTTTGGCTCGTGATCCTATATTGCTTCAGAGATTTGCAGTGGCCTACACATCAGGAACTGTGAATACAGAAAGTGGTGTGTATGGCGACATGCATTAAGGCATGATATTTTCGCAGCAATTTACATCCACCCACGAAAAATAAATATATTTATTAGATGACTTATACCTATTGGCCTTAACGTCCAATATAATGAAATCCTTTGAGAATTTGATCAAGAGAGAGCACTACAAAACAACACCTATCTTGACCCTTACCAATTTGCCTACATAGTGGTGGTGGTGGTGGGTGCCACTGCAACAGTTCTAAATTTACTGTAAGCATATGTGGAAGAACCAAAAAGCCATGCAAGATTGCTGTTTAATAGATTTCATGTCAGCGTTTAATACAATCCAGCCCCACATTTTCGTTGATAAATTGATTGATTAGTTTTGTTTGGATTCTAACTTGGTGGGGTGAATTCTGGACTTTCTAACTAACAGAACGCAAAGAATGAGCATTAACAGCTGTTTTTTCTGATAGTTTTAACTTATCTGTGAGATCATCTTAGTGCTGCTGTCTGTCTCCCCTTTTGTTTCTCTTATACACAAATGACTGTTGTCAATTAGAAGAAAGACCTACCATGACATCTGTAGATGACTCTGTCATTCTGAGGCTGTTGCAAGGTAGAAGAACAGCCATGGACTTGCTTTTGAAGTGTTCTTTCATTGGTGTGATCATTCCTTTTTATGGCTAAATATCTCTAAGCCAGGCTTGGTGCAGTGGTAGCACTACTGCCTCATTGTATGGAGACCAAGGTTTGAATCCCAGGTCCTTTTTGTGTGGAGCTTGCATGTTCTGCTCATGTCTGAGTGAGTTCCCTTCTGGTGCTCTGGTTTCCTTCCACTGTCCAGAGACATGCAGGTTATGTGAATTGTCCAAAGACATGAAGGTTAGGTAAATTAGCACTAGTGTGTGCCTGGTATTTGGGTGTAGGTGTTTGCCCTTTCCAGGGTTTGTTCCTACCTTGTGCCCTATAATACCTGTGATAGGCTACAGCACCCCACAATCCCCCCAACATCCCTGGTTTGGATTAAGTGGGTAAGAAAATGGCAGACTGATTGAGTGACTATGTCTAAGACAAAGGATATGGCAGTAGACTTCAGGCGCTTGTCCCACTCATTAGAATATGAGGTTAATTCCATTTCCCAATGGTAGGTAGTATATTTTTTATTGTCTCCTTGTTTGCAAGGCAGTGAATTGGACAACTCAGTACTGAATAGCCATTAACTTTGTGCTGAGTTTTTTTTTTCTAATGAATTTTGCAATATGATGCTCTGCAGAGAAAGACCATAGTGACCAGTTATATTTAGAATGTGACACAGGGCAGTTATTCTGTAGACGACCACATAATGGACTTTAATTTTTTTTTTTTTGTAGTTTTGAATTCTTGCAATGAATTTTCTTTTGTTTAAATATCCTGTATGGTTTCTCTGAGGCGGTAAAAGATGAAATAGTTAGCCAATTTGCTTGAAGAGGTCATTCAATTGGCCTTAAAATTATGTACTTGAATTTCTGAAAGGCAAGGTACAAGAAAGGCCACTCAGAAATCAAACCCTTATGTTTTTTCACGTAATGCTGAAATGGGAATCACCACAGAACTAACAGAGGTGGTGAGTAGAGGGAAAAAAATGTCATCCCCCTAATTAAATATGACAACTGTGGAAGCCAGAACATATGTGTAACACCTGTCTTGGGTGGCTGGTTGAAATTGTTGGTTTAACTTCCTTGTTAAGTGAGAGTTTGGGATCTCACCCTAATAAATCCCTGGATATTTTACCTACGGATCTCATAATTAATGTGGAAGTCTAGAGGTGTTTGGGAAACTAGGGTGGAGCAGAGTGCTTTATCAATGTGAAATTGCATGCTTAGTTAATGTTTTTAAACAAACAGTTATTAGTAATTAATAGGGGACTGATTGATATCAGTTTTATTTGACACTGAACCACACTGCTTACTTCGGTGGCTGACAAGTGATCGTTTTGGTAGTGTGTTTATCTGTATTGTCACAGGAGGCTGGGGGTGGTACCCAGCTGGGACGTCCAGGAGGACCGGAGGAGGGCTTACGCCTCCCTCAGACCATGTGGGGGCGACCGCCCTGGTGGCTTTGGGGACCACGGGAACAGAGCTTAGAAGCTTGTGTTCACCGCCAGGGGGCGCCCCAATACCTATGGAGCCCTGGTCCTCAGCACTTCCGCCACACCCGGAAGTGCTGGGGGTAAGAAGACCAGGGACACCCAGAGTGCAGGTGTGCAGCCAGTACTTCTGCCACACTGGGGAGTGCCGGCGGAGGCTAATCAGGAGGCACCTGGAGCACATCCAGGTGTGTATAAAAGGGCCGCCTCCCTCCATTTGATGGCTGGAGTCGGGTGGAAGAAGGACGGAGCTCGGAGGACTGGAGGCGGTGAAGAAAGGCATTGTAGTGAAGAGGCCCTGACTTTGGGGTGATTGGTGCTGCGGCACTGGGTTTGTGCGTGTTACATAATTGTAAATAAATGTGTGCTGGGTGCTTAAACATGTCTATCTGTCTGTGTCCGGGCTGTTCTCCACTGTATATTCTCTAAGCACTTGGTTATTCTTAGGTAAGACAGCATAATCCAAGAATATAATGGGAGACTAAGGATTTGCTGTCTTGGTCAGAGAATTACTGTTATGATTACTAGTGATCCCGCCATGATGTTTCTCTCCTTATACCTTTTCAGGGTTATTTAATCAAGTTTGAAGGTTGTTTTAAACATTTGCAATTGTTTTAAAGTATTATTTATTTTGCATTCTCCATGAATGCCATTTTGTTTCAAACATGAAATGCCATTTTGAGTAATTTTGCTTGATAGTTGCTGCATGGTTGCTAATAGCAATGTCAGCGGTCACAAACAGAAGAGGCTCACTGGGTGTAAAGGTCAGTCCCCAGGGTCTCTTTCTCATATGAGTTTGCGCAATGCACAAAAGAATAAAAAAAAAGTTAATTTGTGTTCTTCCTTAAACTCTTGGTTTTTGAATTGTTTCAACTTCAAGTTTGGGTCAGGTTTAGGCTTTGACACTAGCTACTTTTTGATCCCCTGGTTTCGACCTTAGCTTCATTATTTAGAGTTTATCTCCCTGTCATTGCCTGCTGGCACAACAGTTGCTTTAAGCTTGTAATTAATAAGACTATTGTGTAATAGCTGCTTTTTAAAATGTCCACCAAATAATTATGCTAAAATCTAGATATTATTTAGCAGAAAAAACATTTTTAGTAGAACAACTGCATTAGCTTTATCATTGACTAATTATTTCTTGGTGCCTCATTGTTGAGCGTGTAAATATAATCCACCATTTGGCAAAGGACAATTATATCAGAAAGAACCTGTGTTATGGCTTTAATTTCATCTCTTGATTGTTCTTTTGTTAAATCAGGTATATGAACCTTACATATTTTCAAAACTGGCTTTTCAGAAATATGTGTATTTTCACCAGCATAAGATAGGTTATATGGAAAATAGTGTTTCCTACATCCACAAGGCACCACTAATACCACACTAAAATATTAATCTGACTTTGATGGGAGCGCAGTCGATACAACTTAACTGAAAGGTATCGGGTTTTATATAAAGTTACTATATAGCAAAATGTTAACTAAATTGGCCACCATTTTTGCTCAAAAGTACTCAATTACTTTTCTATTTTTTCATTACGATTTGTTTTGCCCTCCTAATTCGACAGTGATCTTTCTAAACTGTCTCCCTTACCAATGCAAAAAATTATGTTCAGTTTTTGTTCCATTGACACTGTTACATTCTTTCTTTTTATTGTCATCTTCTATTAACCCAAATCAGAAAAAAAAAATAAACAGATAAAAACACAAGTAAAAATAAAAAATACAGCAGGCTTAGAACAGAGGTTAAGTGTACGTGTGGACAATGCTGAACAACTGATTTGTGCTGGTGTAGCGGAGGAAAGGGGCTAGTGAATTAGTTACATCTATGAATGCATGATTCATCCCCTTCCTCATCACCAGTCAGGTGGAACGGAAGACCACCACAATCGCTCTGTCAAGTGCAGCGGGCAGTTACCCTTAGTATTCATGGAGAGTTGTATATCTTTTATTCTTGCTCTTCTTGCTTACAATGATGGAGTTATTACTGTAATGCTGGTTATGTAAAAGGGTAAAAATAAACAACATGCAGTAAAAAAAAAAAAAAAAAAAAAAAGAAAAGTACAGTATTAAGTTAATTGCATCACAGTTCATTGAATGTCAAATTCATGGTGCCTGGTGCTCTGCTGTGATCACTGTGTCAAGGGAAATACCGGAAGCGGTCACTAGATGGTGCTATCGTTAGATCGTTAGGGAGGAACCCTAAAACACCACAGAGGCAAGTGCGGCAGATTAAATCCTGCAGCCAAGCAGAACGCAAACTAAAGTTTGTGCCTCTTTGTTTCTGATTACAGGTGTGTTAATATTCCTCCAAACGAGATGTAATACTCCTGAGTAAGATATAAGAGTGTTGTGAAGCTGTGTATATAACGTGCAAAGCTGGGAGTAAAGTACTGTATTTATTGGTGTAATTTGATAAAATAAGATGTTTAGCTATACACATCGAAGCTAAAGCCACGAGGGTTGTTTCCACATTAAGCGCCAGACACGTTAAAGGGCTGATACACATCTTATCTTGGTTTATGTCAATGTATTGCGGTATGTTTATGTGGTTATTGAATATGAGCAGTTTGATAATTGATAAGCTTTCAATCATATGGTTTCAGAATGAAAAAAAAAGAGAAGCAAGATGTCAGCCGGATAATTTTACAAGTGTTATTTTATATGGAGTAAAATGTGTTCTGTAATATTGTTAATACTTGAAAATATGGTATATAGACAGTAACATGAGTTGTTCCAGTTAGTGTTACATACCTGGTGTTACAATGGACTTATTGTGTTAGCCCTGGAATAAATGTTATGTGTTTGTGGTTATGAAAAATGAGATTAAATCCTGCAGCCAAGCAGAACGCAAGCTAAAGTTTGTGCCTCTTTGTTTCTGACTACAGGAGTACACTCTCCCTGGCACTCACCAGGCCCGGGAGGGTAACAGTTACAAGTCACATATGTCACCATCAGTAAGAGGTGGCATTTCATCAAGCAAATGATCTGTTTCAGAGCAAGCTGCAGGTGAGCCTAAAAAAGGAAAGCATGCCAAAGTTGCAACTTGTGTTTAAATGATAGCTAATATCTAAAAAAGGCAAACTAAATAACAAGAATCCCATATGAGATTTGGTAGTGGTGAGCACCATAGTGGCATGGCACTATATTATAAACTTAGCTATGCAAGCTGACACTAGTTAAATATGTAGTACAATTTGTAGAAAACAATTCTTTTCATATATGTTTTTCTTGATTGTTAGTTTTTCCCATGACAAAAAAATCGATTCCTGATTAACTCAAAATCCATATAATTGGGGTTTGAATTAATGGGGTTCTATTGTACTTACATTTGGGTTTGCTAATACACCTATTGTTTTCTAAATATTTATGAATGATATCTTTAGGAAGGTATTGAATATGAAAACCTGCTTCTGTTTATATCACTGATTTGTTGATTCCCAACACAATTAATTGTGTTAGGGCCAAAAATCTCTTTGAAAATCTGCAGTAAAAATCAAAAGGAAATTTCATAAAGCCTCAGAGTTTAAATTATTTTCCAACTTTCTCTGTCATCGTGTTTCAAGACTCTTAAGACATTGTGTAACCCAGTATCCATACTAAAGCTATGCTACTCAAAATCCCTGTTTTTCCTCTGAAGTTAAGATAAATAGACCAAACATTAAAGTACGCATTATTTAATTGCAAAAGTGTTCAGGGTGTACACAAAATGTTTTTCCGATGGAGAAGATTTACAATGTACAGGTAAGTGTAAAAAGTTGTTATTACCAGAATGCAAGCAAGCTACATAAAATGTTCAAAAAATACATATATATGTAATGATTTATTGTTATATAATTCTGTTTAATTATCTGTACAGTCATTTGTTCTTTTTGAATATGTTTGTAAATACTAAGGATACCTTTATGCAGAGAAGCCCATCATTTGGGCTATGTGGACCACCGTACAGAGATCCTAGAGGAGATATCTGGAATGATTTCCTGTCTGTGAACAGAAAGGGGAGGAGAAGGAGAAGAGAAATCCAACAACCAGCATATGAGTATTATGGCAACAACGAATGTTTTATGTCAAAGAAAAGGGAATGTTGATGAAATAGCAATATTTGCGTCTTTTCTCAACACCATGTTTGTTTTCATGGGAAGTTGATTTAACCAGTGACGTGTACCTCATGACATGACTATAGAGATGATTTAAAGCAGCAAGACAAAAGAGCTGGTGGTGGAATTCTCACGTGCCATGGAGCCTCCAAGACCTGTCACCATCCAAGGGGAGGATGTGGAAGTGATGCTGAAGGCTACAAGTACCTGGGGGTTCACATAAACAACAAACTGGTCTGGTCTGACAACACAGGCTGTACAAGAAGGGTCAGAGCAGACTGTACTTCCTAATGAGATTCAGATATTTTGATGCATGCAGCAAGCTTCTAGAAATGTTCTACCAGTCCATAGTGGTGTTCTACACTGCAGTCTCCTGGGGAAGCAAACTTATCAGGAAAGCCTGCTTCATCAAACGGCAAACGCCAGACACACTGGAGGCTGCTGTGGAATGGAGGATGATGGATGCTCTGGGGTCTTTTCTGCCCACTTCCATCAAGCAATTAAATGCATCTACCCAATGTGCTTGTTAAGTTTATTTTTATTTATTTATTTATCGTTTGATTGATTGATTGACTGTATTATATGTCCTGTGAGTCTGTATCCTTGCTTTTATGTTTCTACTGCTGTATGCTTCTAAATTTCCACATAGGATTAATGAAATATATCTAATGTAATTTAATCTAATTTTTTGCATACACATTTGGCTTAGTTACTGAATTACATTTACAATTCTGGTTCAAAGTTAAATCCATCTGCTTCCTAGAACATTTGGCCGCTACAGCAGCTCCCATGTCTTGGTTTATTTTTGTTGATTTTGCAAGAACATTTTGAAATACATTTATAGCATAGAGTGGAAGTGTGTTTTTATTTCTGACAATCAGATTTTTTCCATCTTCTGATGGAGGAACTAGTAAGAGCAGATTGAAATTTACACATAACAATGCAGAAACATTTGGACCTGTGCCCTTTATTTTTAAACATGATGGGGACAATGCTTCTAATGGTGCAGGAGGAATAGAGAATAAGACCTGTCATCTATAATCATAGTCAAGGTAAAGTCTGTTGTAAATAAAATAGGATTACATTTATATGCTCAGAAGCAACAGAGAAAGCATATAAAAAAAGAAAACTTAAGGTATTGCAGTTTTTGTGAATGAGAAATAGTGCCACATGCTGGTAAAATATTGGTACATAATGTGAATATGGAGCTACTCACCACTAAACTGTAGCCTACATACCTTTCATACGAGCTTTTACAACCCCAAAATGTTGGGACGGTATGGAAAATGCGAATAACAAAAAAAATGCAGTGATTCTTAAATTTACTTTTATTCCATTGCGGACAGAATGAACCCAAGATATGTCATGTTTTATCTGGTCAGCTTCATTTAATTTATTAATTTGCATCCATTCCTGAATTTCAGGTTTGCAACATACTCCAAAAAAATTTGGGATGGGGCAAATTAGGGCCAGTAATGAGGTAAAATAATTAAATAATAATATGATTTCAAACAGGTGATTGAAATCATGATTTGGTACAAAAGCAGTATCCACGAAAGGCTGTGTTTTTGAGGAGCAAAGATGAGCAGAAAATCTCAAACTTGTCAACAAATGCATGAGAAATGTTTGAAAGGATTTGCATATTTTTCCCTGTACAGTGCATAATATCATTAAATGATTCAAGAAATCTGAAGAAATTTCAATGCGTAAAGGGCACGGGCACAAGTCTAAGCTGAACACTGTGATCTCTGATCCCTTGCCACCGCATCGAGAGCCGTCACTCATAAATTGCTGATATAACCACATGGGCAAGTGATTACTATGACAAACCTTAGTCAGGTAATACAATATGGAGGTACATTCATAAATGCCACTGAAAACTTTACTGAGCAAAAAAGAAGCCTTATGCTAACCTTGTCCAGAAGTGGCATTGACTTCTCTGGGCTCGGAGGCATCTGGGATGGACCATCACACATTGGAAATTCCAGATCTTTTTGCATCACGGTTCAGAGTTCGCGGCCTCAGTCATTAGCTGATTTTTCCGTAGAACCTAACTAATAATTGTTACCGGAAACTGCAAGTATCCTCTGCAATTTTTA
Source organism: Erpetoichthys calabaricus (assembly GCF_900747795.2). Classification (NCBI taxonomy): domain Eukaryota; kingdom Metazoa; phylum Chordata; class Cladistia; order Polypteriformes; family Polypteridae; genus Erpetoichthys; species Erpetoichthys calabaricus. The sequence continues at coordinate 79,585,045 of NC_041395.2, forward strand.
TTGCTTTTTCGTGGCAATACTGTACTGTAGAGAGAACTGGAAGCAGCTGTAGAGAAAACCGCAACTTGGGATAGTGAAAGTAGCCAACAGAATTTGAAACTGCAACTCCCAGTAGTCCCTGCAGTGGCTCTGATTGGTCTTCTGCTGAGGGTGCTGGGGCTGTTGAGGTCAAAGGATGTCAGCGCGGCTTTTAAAAAGGGGGCCGGTGACCTAAAGCAAAAAAAAAAAAGTTTTTGTAATTTGAGTTTCAAGTTCTTATCTGTCTGCCTTCTGTTGGGTTACCTGCACTTATTCATTTTGTCCTGGATCATTTCGTGCGTCTGGATTGTCTGCCATCTGCCTGTGTGCATGAGGACTGTAAGTGGATTCATGGCCATCCTGCAAAGAAAGGAGCGCTCCTGAACCCATCCTCACCATTTCAGTAACTACCGGTAAGACTATTTGTACATTCCCATTCAATGTGTGGATCTCTGGACTATCTATTTTCATCTGTTGCCGTTTTTCATTAACTTTTTCATGATTTACTGTGTGTGTTTTGTTTGTGTTTGTTGTATTTAATGTGTAATCGCAGTAAGGGGAACAGGGGTGGTATTGTTTTCTTATTTAATTTGTTTTCATTACATTCTTTATTTGCTGTTTGATTACCGGTTTGCTTTGTTTTTGTCTCTGTTTGTGAGTGCGCACGGGTCGAGTCAAGGCTGAATGCGTCCCTGGAATCTCCACCATAAAAATAAAAAAATCACTGTCTTCTCGATTACAGCTTCTCACGTGACGCTGCGCTTACTTAAAAGCCTGAACACTGCCTGTCCTTTTTGGCTGATTGCTTTGTTTCTCTCTCCTCCCCCAGACATTCTCTGCTCCTGTTGGGGGGTTGTGTTCCCCTATGATGTTTGTCTATTGTTTTATCGATAACTAACTGCATACTGAGGTCCTTTTACTTCTGAAAGAGACGTGTTTGTTTGAAGTGTTTGAATAAAGTTCCTGTCTCTACAATCTCCTGTGTTTCTGTGCAATTCTGTGCCCCAAGCATTGCACTTTGCTAATGAACTGTAAAAACTATTTTAAAAACTACTGGAACAATATGCACAGTGTGTAAAATGATAGTGTTGCAGTAATTGTAATGCTCTTTGCATGAAAAAAGTGTTCCATTAAAATTTCACTTTTTCTTTGCTAATTGTGACGTTTACTTAAAGTGCAGCAAAAAAGTATTTGCCATCCAGGGATGCATTAACCTCACGTATGTGGCAGTTTAAGGGTTAAAGCCTCAAGATGCCACTGAAATGAGCTGCACCGGCTTCTGGCAATGAAAACGCGCTTGCATGAATTACAGTACATTTAGTGGTAACATTGGAATTTTACATTCTAGCACTGCGGGAGACATAGCAGTACAGTATACAGGTTTACCTTTACATTCTTTATTTTTAGGTAATGTATTAAGATGAGTTTGAAATTAAATTGAAGTGTTTTGGGGGCATATTTAGGGTTTAAACTATGAAAATAGGCATTTTTTTAACCACATCCAAAATTTGCGGGTACTCTAGGAATGTAACCCCTGCGAATTTTGGGGGTGTACTGTATTCCAAATCTTTTTTGGAAGAAATGCAACAAGTCCAAAAGCCAGGGTCTGTCATGGTATGGGGTTGTGTCAGAGCCCTTGGCAACGGTCATTTATACTTCTGTGATGGCAGCATTAATGCAGAAAAACACATTAAGATTTTATAAAAACATATGTGGAGGAGTTCAAGTATCTTGGGATCTTGTTCACGAGTGAGGGAAGAATGGAGCGTGAGATTGACAGGCGGATCGGTGTGGCATCCACAGTGATGCGGGATCTGCATCGGTCTGTTGTGGTGAAAAAGGAGCTGAGCCGTAAGGCAAAGCTCTCAATTTACCAGTCGATCTATTTTCCTACCCTCACCTATGGTCATGAGCTATGGGTAGTGACCGAAAGAATGAGATCGCGAATACAAGCGGCTGAAATGAGTTTCCTCCGCAGGGTGTCTGGGCTTTCCCTTAAAGATAGGGTGAGAAGTTCAGTCATTCGGGAGGGGCTCAGAGTAGAGCCGCTGCTCCTCCGCATCGAGAGGAGTCAGATGATGTAACTCGGGCATCTGATCAGGATGCCTCCTGGACACTTCCCTGGTGAGGTGTTCCGGGCACGTCTAACTGGGAGGAGGCCCCAGGGAAGACCCGGAACACACTGGAGGGACTATGTCTCTCGGCTGGCCTGGGAACGCCTTGGGATTCTCCCGGAAGAGCTACTTGTAAAAGAAGTGGCCGGGGAGAGGGAAGTCTGGGTGTCTCTGCTCAAGCTGCTGCCCCTGGGACCCGATCTTGGATAAGCGGAAGAGGATGGATGGATGGATGGAAAAACATACGCTGCCATCAAGACAACATCTTTTCCAGGGACGTCCATGCATTTTTCAAAAAGACAACGCAAAACCACATTCTTCATACATTACAAAGGCATGGCTAAAGAAGAAGAGGGTACCAGGTGCTGGACTGGTCTGCCTGCAGTCCTGGCATGTCCCAAACAGAGCGTGAAAAAGTGTAGAATGTGTGGAGAATTTTGAAACGAAAAATGTGAAAATGTCATTCCCATGCAGTTGCACACCTTAAGACGTGCTGGCAGGAATAATGGCATGAAGTAATACCTGAAACACTTCATCGCTTGGTATCCTCAGTGCCAAAACATCTTTTAAGAGTTTTGAGAAGCAATGGTAGCATTACAAAGTGGTGCATGCTTTACATTTCCAAGTTTTTTATGGAAATGTGTTGAAATGCAGGGATGGATTTATATTAAAAAATTAAATGAAATGAAGTTGACCAGACAAAACATTAAATATCTTGGGTTCATAATATCTGCATTGGAATAAAAGTCAAAGTAAATTTAAAAATCACTGTGTTGTTTGTTTGTTTTTTTTGCATTTTCCATACCGTTCTAACTTTTTCTGATTTAAGGTTGAACATTTAATTGTTTGGCCATATATGTTGCAATATTTATTGCCATTAATCCTTTAACACCACATCCACATGCCTTGATGGCAATTTCTGAGGATTGTAATCAAGTCTTACTTTCCTCCATCTGACAAACTTTACATAACTTGTACAGCACATAACAAGAGAAAATATGGAACCGATCCTGTTTACGCTAAAAGCTATGCTGCCTTGCCTTACCCCCAAGTAAATCTGAACACATTCAAGTATATTGAATGTTCGCTGTAATAATCCACAACTGCCTGTTATCATGTGGAACATAGCAGAGGCAATGTAGGAGGAAGAATTTCGGGACATGGTGATGACATGTGTGTGGTATAGCGGGTCCATGGCTTAAAAAGAATGGCCGTTTTAATAAGTAATCAGTTGGCAGGCTCATTCTTCATGGGTGCGGTCATGCAGCTGCGGGAAGTAGGTGGAATAATTGGGGAGAGACGCACCTGCATGGGAAGGTGTGGTCTTTCTCAGTTTCTACATTGGCTTCCTGCAGTGTGCAACCAAGGAGCCTTATAAGAACAAGCCGGCACAAGAGAAAGGACAGGAAAAATGAATGAAAGAAGGAAAAGGGCATGGAGGTTAAAGAATGGGAGAAGAAGCAGGCAGGCAGGCAAGAGAAAACGAGTGGGTGTAATGAGAGGATGTACTGTAGACAGACGGGTGAGGAGCCCCAGGAAGGAGCATGTGGCTGGCAGTCAGGAGTAGCTCCTGTTGAACATCGAAGTAGCAGGATCAACCACTAGGCTCAGGAGTATCCACTTGCCATGAGGAGCAAACGGAACGGTGACAGTGAGAGGACAGAGCACACTTTCACCGGGTGGAGCCTGAAAAGGCAACGGTGGCCGTGGGAGCAGGGCTCGGTGGCCCCCCGTAGACACCATAGGATTGGCAATGGGGACACAGGCCAGGAGAAGAAGGGTGTCTGTGCCTGCTGGAGGACTTCTTCTCAGGCTGCAAGGGCAAGCCAAAGAGGAGTCAGATTTTTAAAAGGTTATCAAGGCTCACTGGATAAAAAGACAGTTTCCTACCATTGGAATTTTAAACTTGTTTTAAATGGATTTTTCTAGTTATTGAACTTTAACCTCCACTAACACTAGTACTTTGTTTTTGTGGATTATTTAATATTGAAGTACCGCTGCACTTTTTGAACATTGTTGGTTTTTTAAATAAAAGCACTTGATCACTTTTCACCATCCCCCTGCTTCATGTGTGTTTTGTCCTCATCTGCCACGCTCATCCGGTTACATAATCAACAGTGTTGGGTTCAAGAGGATGCTAAGAATGAAGAGGGAGCATGGAGCCAACCCACATTGTCACACAGTGATTGTATTAATAGACCCAAGGTAAATGGAATAAGATGCCCCCTGAATTTTCCATAACTTGGACTATCTGACAGGTGACAAACTGAGGAAACTCTGTGAATGTTGTGTTAAAAATTATTGTTAGCAACACTGTTGCTTCTAAGGACCCATTTTGTCTCCCTTCCTCTTCATCCTTTAAAGTCCCAACTTTAAGGACAATTCCAGCTCTGTGATAACTACTACATTGGAGGCTGCATCAACAGTGGAGATGACACCTATTGAAAGGTGGTGAAGGACTTTACTGTGTGGTGTATGGCGAACCGTCTGGGGAAAAAAAGAGTTGTAGGTTGACTTACAGCATGCCAAGGAGCCTAAGATAAATCACCATGAAGGCAGAAGAGGTGAAGGTGGGGCAGACTTACAAATACCAGGAGATACATCTGAACAGTAGCCTGTATTCAGGAGACAACACAGACTGAAGACAAAAAGCATGGAATTTTATTGTGCATGATGAATGCCAGGATGTCCCACCACACAATAGTGTCCATTCACATTGTTCTGTTCTGTGCTGCGGACTGCACTAACTGTAGGGATGCCAGGAACTGTGATAAACTAATCAGAAAGGGTCGATCCTAGATTTACTGGAAACAGAAATAAAGAGGATGACAGTAAAATCGGATGATATTATAAGTGCTTGTGATAGTTACATTAATGCTAATGTTGCCAGTACTTGGTATGATGCATTTAGGTACCTGTTCATTCCATCGCAAAGTGCAAGGAGTCAAAACTGTGTCTTTTTTGCATATATACATTTAACTGTATAAATGTGCCCTTCTTCACTTAAGTACTATTAATCTAAATATCTAGTGTTTATTCTGCGTAGATTTTTATAATGCTATCTTCTTTTGAGACACACTAAAATATCCCTTGACATGTAGGTACAGCATGGAAACCTCTTTTCTTTACCATATGTATTTTGTAAGCATTTTTTGCAGTCTTATCTAGTCAGTTACATGAAGAAATGTATTTGTTAGTGAAGGTCCATTCACCGATTTCTTGAACTATTAATATCATTACAGGCCCATTCTCCCTAAAACCTTATCCCATCAGCATTGGGCTCAAGGATGAGACACCAGTCTGTCACAGGACATGCTCATACAAAGACAATTTATATAACCTGTTATTCATGTATTTGGATGTGATAGACAACTGAAGTTCATCTATTTATTTTTCTTAAGCAGCTTAATCCAATTTGGGTTGTAGTAAGCCAGAATTTATTCCAGTAGCATCAGGCACACCACCATGTGATCAATATACAGTACTGTGTACATCTGTAGTATATGGGAAGAAGCCAAAGTACAATACCTGAGAATAACTCATATGGGCTCAATCAGTATATACAAAATTGCACATAGAGTGTCTGGACTGGCGTGAAGCAATGGTGCTTCCCACTGTGCCATTGTGAGAATGTCCCTACTGCAAAGAGATGGCAAACAATCTGCACTTGAAACCAAAGTGCCTGGAGTTAAGAGATAGCTGTAACAGGTACAGCCACCAGTAAGGTCATTTTAAAAATGGTGCAAAGAAATTTTTAATTTCTAATAGCAATTTGTGATTCAGTGCTATGTTTCCCCCTTTACCCTTAGAAATTCAAGTGTGAGCCATTTCATCACATTCAACAACAACAACATTTATTTACATAGCACATTTTCATACAAAAAAGTAGCTCAAAGTACTTTACATAATAAAGAAAAGAAAAATAAAAGACAAAGTAAGAAATTAAAATAAGACAACATTAGTTAACATAGAATAAGAGTAAGGTCCGATGGCCAGGGAGGACAGAAAAAACAAAAGAAAAACTCCAGACGGCTGGAGAAAAAAATAAAATCTGCAGGGGTTCCAGGCCACGAGACCGCCACAGTCCCCTCTGGACATTCTACCTAACATAAATCAAATAGTCTTCTTTGTATTTAAGGTTCTCATGGAAGGAATTCATGATGATGGTCATGCAGACTTCTGGCTTTTAATCCATCAATGTTGGAACATCACGGTGCTTTGAGTAGATGGTGGTGGTGCAAGCCGCCACCACAAACAAACCAGAAAAAGAAACAGAAGAGAGAGTAGGGGTTAGCACAGATTTTAGAGCCACCATGAATAGTTATTATAATGAACTGGATATACAGAGTATCAGGATTAAATTAAAGTGAAGTTATGAGAAAGCTATGTTAAAGTAATGTGTTTTTAGCAGTTTTTTAAAGTGCTCCACTGTATTAGCCTGGCGAATTCCTATTGGTAAGCTATTCCAGATTTCAGGTACATAACAGCAGAAAGCCGCCTCACCATTTCTTTTAAGTTTTGCTCTTGGAATTCTAAGGAGACACTCATTTGAGGATCTAAGGATACGATTTGGAATATAAGATGTCAAACATTCCAATATATAAGATGGGGCGAGATTATTTAAGGCTTTATAAACCATAAGCAGAATTTTAAAGTCAATCCTGAATGACACATGTAACCAGTGTAGTGACATCAAAACTGGAGAAATGTGCTCAGATTTTCTTTTCCTAGTTAGGATTCTAGCAGCTGCATTCTGCACTAGTTGCAAATGATTTATGTCTTTTTTGGGTAGTCCTGAGAGGAGTGCATTCAAAAGGCGTATGAATGATGCCGGGCTGTTGGGCAGAGCCAAAGGCCCCTGATGTGTACAATTGAACATGAAGTGGCTAGCTATGGCTCTGTGAATATTTCAAACCTTTGTGATGCATTTGTAAAAAATAGCATACTTGATCTTCAATGGTAGTTGGTCAATTTCCTGAAAAAAATGCTAATTTTATTTTTATTCTTTCAGAATAGAATTACCATTACCTGTTTTGTATTATTGGATGTGTGAATTTAGGCTGAGGTTTATGTTTACTTCATTCGTCACGTGCAAATGAAATAAATAATAAAAGACCTACTTCTTCATTTTGTTCTTCTACAAATGATTCTCTCTAGTAGGACAAATATTTAAATTCTCCAAAATCAGTCCTGTATTACTTCTCTTTACATCATTAAAAGTAACTCTCTGTCCTAGCTTTCATGAATGTTATATAAGCGGCGCTCAAAAATATGTGAAGGCAATGTTATTTGAACAGTAACAATCAAGTAACACTAAACAAAAATAAATAAATAATAATAATGACTAATGAACTGGAGCACACTGCTTCTTGACAGCCAAGAAAATATTGTCCAATTTTCAAAACTGTAATAATACTATCATAAAAAAGATGACATCGTTTACAAATTTAAGGGCTGAAAAATAAGAATCATCTCTCAAGGGAAGGATATAAAATTGCTGTACATGGCCTTTTTCACATTGATATTGTCATCAAATATGGCATACTTATTTTCCAGGAAATTTTCTGTCTTCACAATTTCATTACAATGCATATATTGTAAATCAGTAGCGCGATGTTTTATGACTGCATTTAACATCTTTAATGGCTCTACACTCGCTGTGGCCTGTGGGAGGCACTGCAGGGCAGACTCCAAAGCTATGTAAATACAGTAAAGTAGTCTTTCTTTAAACAGAAATAAGCACACACAAGGTGTTATAACAATACAACAATATACAAATTAATTACACTAAATCTTCTCTAAGCCTACCAATACACAAGACGGTCCTTCAGTAGCTCATTGGCAAGATGAGATTGGTCCCCTTGCCCATTAATACGACACTCAACAAAACTCCATCTCTCCTTGACAACACTCCTCTCCCAGCTCCAGGTTCACTGGGCTTCTATCCAGTGGCATCTTTTAAGTCAGATCCTGGAGTACTTTCAGGGTCACTTACAGTGTTCTCCAAAACACCTTGTGGCCAGACCTAACCTGTAAAACTCCTGGAGCTAACCTCCCACGAACTGCCCCAAGCATTTCTGCATGCCCATCATTTCATTTTCTTCTAAAGCACACATAGCTCTGTAGGACCTGAATAACATAAGCAGCTGTTCCTAGCTGCTGCCCTCTATTGGTATGTGAAAATTGCTCCACCTGGTCCTTCCCCCTACTGTCCTGCTATTTTACTATGAGAATGGTTGCTTCTTAGGATTCTTATATTATTCTTTAGTTCTTTTATATTATTCTTTAGTTTGACATCCCTAGCACATCTTCCATGTGGCCACCCTTCCAGAATGCCACCCAAGAGAGTATTGTTTTAAGCCATATCTATGACAAACTCCATCTTACCAAGAAAGAGTCAAAATGGAAAACAGTGACAATTAAAACAGTAATATATTCAAAATGCTAGTAGTGGTTCCATTTTCTAAACATTGACAAAACAAATAATTGTCCAGGACATGTTCATAGATCAGATGTTTTCCCACTACATTTACAGATAATTACTTTCAAGCTTTTAAGAGTTTAAATATTATATTAAAATACCGTATATGCTCACGTATAAGTCAGGTCTTGAAACCCAAAAAATCGATCATAAAATCAGACCCCAAATTATACCCCTGTTCAAAAATGCAACACTTAATTTTTTTTTTTTACCATCTTCTTGCCTCCGCCAATCTCGCATCAGTTTCTCAGACGCATCAAATTTTGTTGCAGCAGCGCAGTTACCAATTTTTTTTTTTGCTACTTCAACAACGTTTAATTTTAAACCAACTTCATATTTTCTTCTGATCGAACGCTCCACCATAGATAAGGGATACTCTTAAGATAAAGGTGTATGAGGTGTGAGATACAAAAAACACAAATCAGTGCAAACTTTGCTTCGGAATAGTTTGAGTATTACTGTGTGGTCATGTAGGCAAAAGAGAGAGCACGAGCGAGAGATAAAGAGGTTAGGAGCACGCGCTGATACAGTGCATTGCCGCATCCACATAGAAAAAAAGGCAGTGTGCTCTGTGGTTACTCTGTCAGGTGGGAGTTAGCATATCATAATCCCTTGTACCAATAGTGTGAGTTTTCCGCATTCGACTTATACAACCGACATTATAAAATACCAGAAATTATACTGTAAAATCAAGTCCCGACTTATCGTCAGGAGAACTTATCCGCGAGTATATACGGTGTGAACTTTACAATCTTTTTATATATACTAACTTCATTAGGTTATTATTTAATGGCACAGTCCTACAGGTTTAAGAGACTGCGAGTGAACACATCACAATCACTTTTACATGGATTTTGCATGTTCTCCTTTTGTTTGTTTGCCTTTTATTTAAGGTATTGTTGTGTCATCCTACATCAGGTTTTGTTGGCTGCTGTACATTTGCAAGGTACTGTATGAGTGAGTTGTGTGGCAGGATATCTCAGTACATAGTGCTGCTGCTTCACAGATCCTGCATCCTGGGTTTGAATCCTACACCTAGATATTATCCTTGTGGAGTCTTCATTTTCTCCAAGTGTCTACATAGGTTTTTATCCCTTATCTTCTGACACATTACGTTATGTTGATTTGCAATTCCACATTGGTCCAGTGTGACAGTAATTCCTAAGCCAAACCACAACATCTGATGCCTGCTGGTACCCACTAGCTGGTGTAGCTGAGCTCAGGTTGCCTCAGTAAAGGTTAATGCAGTGGCAAGAAGAGCTAACAGGTGGCCACTACTTACAATCCAGACTGCTGTCCCCCTAAACGAACACAGATGATGAGAAGCTGCCTAAGACAGCTACCCTTTTTAAAGCAACAGAAGCTTCAGGAGTTTCAGGGGTATTTAACCTTGGCACAAAGTAGGGCCATTCTTGACAACTCACGGAAAAAGACAAATGCATGAATGCTCAACTAGCAAGATTTAGTCAAGAGAGAGGGAGCGAGGAGGACACATGAGGTGTGAAAATAAGTGCTTTCTGTAGTACTTGAGTGGCGTACCATCTTTCCCAGCTACCAACAGGGAACAAAAATTTAAGATTGATATAGCTGGACCAAAGTGGCAGTAGGTTTTCATTTCTATTTACTCAGGGAGTCAGATTAGGCCAATATATACATCAAGAAAAGTACGTAGCTTTTACAATCCAGTCATGCAAATAAAGAAAACTATTTCTCCTTTATGTCCACTTTATCACTGATGTTCCTTATGTGTGATCAAGAGGATATATATGTTTTTTTTGCCTTTTTGGACAGTGAAACAATTTTCATAATTATGGCTCTGTATCCCACCACAATGGATTTGAAATAAAGCAATCACTATGTGATTGAAGTGTAGACTTTCAGCTTTAATTTAAAAGGTTTACCAAAAATATCATATAAGCCATTTAGGAATGACAGTCATTTTTCTGCATAGTGCCCCCATTTTTAGGGGTTCTAAAGTTTATGGACATTTGACCGAGAAGCTGTTCCATAGTAAGGTGTGGGCAGTTCCCTCATTATTTCATTAACTGTTTAGCAGGTAAAAGACCTAGAATTCATGTTGCATTTGGAAGCTGTCACTGTGAACCGTCAATATGAGGTCCAAAGAGCTACCCATCCAAGTAAAAGCAGTCTATCATAAGACAGAGAAAACAAAACAAACTCTTTAGAGAGACAGCAGAAACACCAGGAGTGGTCAAACCAACCATTTGGTACATTCTTAAAAAGAAGGAATGCACTAGCGAGCTGAACAACTCCAGAAGGCCTGGACAATCATGGAAGACAACTGTCCTGGATGGTTGCAAATTCTTTCCTTGGTGAAGAAAAACCCCTTCACCACATTTAGCCAAACCAAGAACACTATACAGGAGGCAGACCTACCATTGCCAAAGTCTACAATCAAGAGAAAACGTCATGAAAGTAAATATAGAGTTTTTACTGCAAAGTGCAAACCACTGGTAAACCTCAAGAATATGAAAAGCAGATTAGACTTAGTCCAGAAAAAGCCTGTCCAGTTCTTGAACAATTTTTTGGACAAAGAAAATTAAGATCAATATATACCAGAATGCGGGAAAGAGATGAGTATGAAGAAGAGAAGGAATGGGCTCATTTTCCCATGCATACCACATCATCTGTAAAACATGGTGGAGGCAGTGTTATGGCATGACTAATTGCCAATTGAAGTCGGTCACTAGTATTTATTGATGACATGAATGCTGGCAATTAGCATGATGAATTCTGAAATGTATAGGGCTCATCTTTCTACTCAGATTCAACACATTATGGATAGACAATGGGCCAAAACATACCATGAACGACTTTCAAAACAAAGTAGTGGATTATTCTTCAAAGACCAAGTCAATCAACTGACCTCAACCCAATTAGACATGCATTTCACTTGGTGAAGGCAAAATTGACGCCAGAAAGTCCAACGAACAAGCAGCAACTGAAGACAGCTGCAGTAAAGGCCTGGCAAAATATCACTAGGGTGGAAACCCAGCACTTTGAGACAGCAGTCATTGACTGTAAAGGATTTTCAACCAAATATTGAAAATGATTATATTTATGATTATGTTAGTTTCCCAAATACTTTTGAGCCCCTGAAAATACATGTCTGTCTTTTCTAAATAGCTCATACAATATTTTTGTTAAACCCCTTGTGGTAAAGCAGGTCCGTGGCGCAGAAAAAGTGGCTGTTTTTAATGCTCATTTTCCATGGATGTCCATTCATGCTGCTGCGGGGAGTTGGTGGAGTAATTGAGGCGACTTGCACCTGCACGTGAACGTGTGGTCTTTCTTAATTGCTTCATCGGTTTCCTGCGGTGCATGATTAAAACATTGTGCCCAAGGAGCCTTGTAAGAATGAGCAGCACGAGAAAAGGGGGGAAGAATTAACAAGTCGAGAATTGATTGGGAGGAAAAAGAAAAACAGATGAGAGAGAATTGAAAAGAAATGAAATTAAAGGAGGGAGAGAGAAGGCAGGAAAGATAGAGAGCTGGTGCCAATGGACAAGAAACAGAGAAGGCAGACAGGCTGGAGAAAGTCAGATGGTGCTCAGGGGCTGATGGTCACTCTAGTTGAGCGACCTGGAAATTGGAGTGACCGATGCACGCTGCTTGGTTGGAGCGACTCACCACAGAGAGGCAGTGCGGCTGCAGTGGAAAGAGAGGCTCAGTGAGGTCCTGTGTGGAGCCATGGACGGCAGGGGCGCGAGCCTGGTAGCAGGAGTCAGAGATTAGGGGTCGGTACCCTGTTGGGAGCCAGAGATGGCTACAGGGGCCTGAGCCCACAAGCAGTGATAAAGGAGGGCTGAACTGCTGGTTAGGCGCCTCTTTGGCTGCAGGGAGACATTTGGGATAAGCTAAGGAGACGTCTACTTTTAGAGGAGTGCACCAGGGATCATGCTTTTAAAGACAGCATCCTGCCTCTGTTTTAACCTTGTTTTAATGGATTCTTTGACTGATTTTAACCTCCACATAGACACCTTCTTTTAATTGGATTATTTATGAATTTTGCACTGCACTATTTTGGGACACTGTTTGTTCAAATGTTTTTAGTAAAAGCACTGAGCACTTTACACCTTCCCCTTACTTTGTGTGAGCGTCTTCATCTGCCAAACTCATCCCGGTCATGAATATTGGCAATGGTGGGTTGAAGAGGCTCCTGGAGGGACCCAGTAGCATGGAGACGACCCACACCATCACACCCCTTGAATTAAAGCTGAAAGTGTATACTTCAATCATATCTTAATTGCTTTCTTTTAAATCCATTGTGGTGATGTACAGAGCCAAAATTATGAAAATTGTGTCATTGTCATGACTGTAACTAACACAGCTGCCACAAAGACAGAAAGGTTAGATGCAGACAAACAGTAAGACGATGTTGAGTGTAAAAGCTCTCTTAAACCCAATAACTGAAACTTCAACTGTGTTTTAAAAGACATAATTGATCAGACCTTACCTTTACCGGTGCTATACATCCTGACAAGGGCAGACTTCATCTTTTTAACATTAATAATGGGATACTTATTTGGAAAAAGGAAATTGGGTAAGCTGAAGCAAAACAAAATTTATAAATATGTGTATACAAAATTCATTGTCATTTGCAGGAGACCGACACAAATCTTACTGGGACCAATTTGAAAAGAACTCCAGGGAAGGATATGGAGGCTAAACTGCAATTCTTTGTTTTTTGTTTTCTTTCTACAGAGTTAAACAATCCAGGAGGACCTTTATGAAAAACCTTTTATGAGCCTGCCTCTGACCTTTAGCTGACTCCAACCCTTCTGGTCTCCAGGGCATATAGCCCAGAAGACACCATGAATTACTGTCAGTCTCAACCAACACTTGAAGAAGGTACACTGCTTTTTGTTTCCTTTTCCAGAGGGCAATAAAAATCTTTGTGTGTCCCATTCCTTTTAGTTAAAGGCTACAGCAGTACTTATAAAAAATTCAAAAGCAAAGAAACTAAAAGAAAAATAAATGAACTAGACGTATATCACAAATAACACCACAAATGCAAGGTAGAGCAAAGTTAAATTTTACTTCAGAGTAGGCCTATTAAGAATATAAATAATTAGATAGATAGATAGATAGATACTTTATTAATCCCAAGGAGAAATTCACATACTCCAGCAGAAGCATGCTGATAAAGAAAATATTATATTAAAGAGTGATAACAATGCAGGTATACAGACAGACAATAACTTTGAATAATGTTAACGTTTACCACCCCCCCGGGTGGAATTAAAGAGTCGCATAGTGTGGGGGAGGAACAATCTCCTCAGTCTGTCAGTGGAGCAGGACATTGACAGCAGTCTGTCACTGAAGCTGCTCCTCTGTCTGGAGATGATACTGTTTAGTGGATGCAGTGGATTCTCCATGATTGACAGGAGCCTGCTCAGTGCCCCTCGCTCTGCCATGGATGTCAAACTGTCCAGCTCTGTGCCTACAATAGAGCCTGCCTTCCTCACCAGTTTGTCCAGGCATGAGGTGTCCCTCTTCTTTATCCTGCCTCCCCAGCACACCACCATGTAGAAGAGGGTAATTAGGATGACTTGAGAAACTGGAAGCTTAAACTTTGAATGAAGAAATCTTTAAAAATCCTAAACCCAAACACAAAATGTAAACTTTTGTTGGACACAAGTACTGCAGCATCAAAATCTTTCAAAATTCTAAATAGAAGTAGAATGAGAAAGCAACTCAGCAACATGGGGTCACAGACCGATATCTGCTAATCTTTCATTTTGCAAACCCTACAGCCATGGGCATCACCAGTTTACCAGACCATCTAGTAGATTTCACCCCAAGAATGGACTAAGGTAAGTGAGAACACAATAACAGTTATCAGTGCAAAAGTGCATATTTATTACGGTGCAAAAGTGCAAAACTAAAACATCAGAACAGATATATGTATTCAATAAATAAATATAATTAAAAATCCATTAAGCAGTAAAACTACTAAACAGCCATTCCACACATTGGTACCAGAACAAGGTATCCCTCATAACACATCCGTAACTCATCCTGCTTGTTCAGCTACTGCATTCCACCCATAACCTTTATCCACAATGAAAACAATCTAGCAAAGATCTCGGTAAACTCCAAGCAAATGAGCTCAGTCTACAGAAGTGCCTTTGGTGATCTATACTCTTCATAGAGAAATCTCCACCCCTCTGGACCTCTCAACGTTGAGTCAAGACATCCAGACAGAGGGCATTTCTCCACCATCAAGAAATCCACAGTATTCCATCAGTGCCCCTTGCTACAATACCAAATGTTACTTGCTTACAAGTGCTCTGAGCGATCACCCTTTTCCAGCACACACTCTGTGCTTGAGTGCTTCCAGTCACACTCACTGTCACTCTTGGTGCTTATTGCTCTGTCCTCAAGCCCTCTTCTGATATTTTACTGCCTTTTCTACTGCTCTCTTCTGACTATCAATACTCACTCAGTGCTTCCCCTGCAAATGGTGCTCACCTAGTGCATTAACTACTTCGGGCTAATTAATGTTTGCCCTTTTCACCATCAATCAGCACATGCTATCTGCCAGTTATTCTTACTAAGCACCAGGACTAACTGCTATTTAATTTTACAAGTTTCAGTGTGGATGGAAGGGAAACACTTTCAAACCAACCAGATCATACCTGAAAGCCAAGACCAGAGTTATACACATCACACACCCTCTGCACAAACACACTTCACCCCCAAACCCCAGACACCTAGGACATTAAAATTAACTCTTACTCTGAACTCTGAACATGAACTCTTACAAAACACTTAATTCTTTACAATAGACACAATATTAAAAAATTATGATTCTCAGTCCATTATATTTTCTTACTCTTCCAGGTTTGAGTAAATAGGGTCCTCCTTACACCAGGTTTTCCTGTCGTTGAGCTTCCACTTTGTCCCTCACTGCCAATAATCCATCCCACGTCTGCCGCCATGATGTAATATTACCTGATGCAACAATGGGCATCACCAGTTTACCACAGCATCTAGTAGATCATACCTGAGGATGGACTATGGCAAGTTAGCACACGATAACAGTTATCAGTGCAAAACTAAATTGTCATAGCAGATATAAAATATTCAATAAATACAAATAAAAATTCATTAATTAGTAAAAATAAAAGAACAATCATTCCACATGAGCAGCAAAACCAGCTGCACTCATAGCTTTTCTCACAAGCAATCATGCTTTTCTCCCAAGTGATCACCCTCTTCCAGCAACCTCACTGCACTTGAGTGCTTCCCATTGCACTCACTGTCACTCTCAAGGCCTTCTCACTGGTCGTCCTCTCTCAAGCTTTCTCCAGTTACATTTTTGTCTATTCGCACATTGCTCATTGCTACTCTATCCTCAAGCCCTCTACAGTCATTTTACTGCCCTATTGACCCCTCTCTCCTGACAATTAATATGCTGCCCTCGACAAGTGCTCACCTTGTGCATTAACTACCTTGGGCTAATTAGCACTCATCCTTTTCATCATCAATCAGCACACGTTACACACCAATTAGCCTCACTGTGCTCTTTAATTTCTCAGTAACACAGGGTATCACATACCTATTATGTAATTACAAAACTGGTTAACTGATATTATGCCTACATAATAGGGGGGTATGGATGAGGTGTCAATACCACCAGTGATCTTAACATCTTATACAACTTGTCATAATGGTTGGAACTCAAGATGGGTTTCAGGAAAATGTTAATGGGGTGAAGATGGAACAAAGGCCAGCAAATTAGATTCAAGAATAAAAAGGTTGAGCATCATGTATAAAGATTTGATTCAATTTGATTAACACAGGGTCTAAACAACTGTTTATACACATGGTAAAAAAAAAAATGCGTCAAAACAGGGTAGCTGGCCAAGGCCTTGTGATGGAGATTAGAAAGAAGATGTATAAGCTCTTCAGATCAAGCATCAATAAAACATATGAGGATAAAAGAATTAAACACTGAGCATTAAAAAGAAAGTAAAATAAATAACACAAAAATTAAAATATCCTTCTTTGTTTACAAAATAGGGACTATAAAGGTTACTTCATATAACTGACAGATTTCTTAGCCCACATTAACTAAATAAAATGTAAAATAATTTAATAAATGGCTATTTTTAGAATAAATAGGTTAATGCAGTCCTGTGTCCATATAGTGGCACAGTGTTAGGCTCATTTTCATGTTTTACAGTTCTTCTTTTCACAGACATAGTTCTTTCAAATTCACATTGAATGCGACTGCATTGTCTTAACTGTGAGTTACAAACACCACATACAGCCAGCAGCAGTGTATCATTGACTTCTACAACTTTCCCAGTGATGTCTTTGAATGCCAAAGTATAATCTGGCATTACAGAAATGTTTTTCCTTTGCAGAAAGTTGCTTATTTTTAACACATGTAACACATGGCACACATTTATATGTTTAACAGGGGTCTTAATGAATACTTTTCAACACTGGAAGGTTTATTCATCGTAACCACAGGTTTGATGTCTGTCAGATCAGGTTAACAAGAGCACCATTGCTCTTTGCTGTTTAATTCACATCCCCTACTCTATGCTACAGGGTGTTGAATTGACTTAGACATTTCAAACTGGGTGAGCCATCTATTTGTTCCCAACCACTTTTAAGCTAAATTCACTCATGGTTGTCTCTGGTTGTGTATATTATATACATGGATCTGCACAGCTATTAAAGATGTACAGAAGAATTATATAATGCTTAATATATGATGCAAGTTATAAAATTTAAACAAATAATTTAAGACTTTGACCTTGGAATAGTTCTAAACTTCAGCATCTTTATTTCTCTGTTAAGTTGCTTTGGTTTCTTTAACTACCCAGGATCATTCCTCATATAGCAGACAATAACAACATTACATCTTATACTGTATGCGTGCAGAGAACATGAGGTAACAAATCAATTTAACAATTGATCTTGGTGATGTTTTGACATAAAGTATTCTAAAATAAGGAACAGAAATAACAATAAAAGCAAATGTAAAAGTAAACAGCTTTAAATCATTATTACATTTTTGAATAAAACAATTGTTCTTATTCTGTAGTAATTCATCACAAAGATTGTCAACAAAAACTTTTGACCAATCACAACTGCAAAATAAGCACCACTGCACAAAACCTGAAATGAGTCGACCAAGGTTGAGAGATTTCCTGATTACTTTGGTCCCGTAAGGTCAACCTTTAGAAAACTGTCAGTTTTTCTTAAAATGTCTCCCCATAGGTATCCATATTTCATTTTAAATTTGAAATAAATATTTTCAAACTTCTGTGACAGTAAAGCTATTTACAAAAGTATAGTTCAATCATACTTGTTTTTTGTTTAACTAAAAAACTATTTTACCACTTTTTGTATGTAACAAAAGAGCATTAACAAAACAAATTGTTAAATGTTTAGATAAGCAAAGGTCTTTTTTGGCAGATGCATAGCTTTTCAGAGATACTTCCATAAGTATAAACAAAGCTATTTTCTGACAGAGCCACAGTACATGGTAGATGGATGACAACCTAAAGCCGTACCTGGTGTATGGTTTCCAAAACGTAGTGTCCTTTGACAGAATGCCTTCTGTTACAGGGTTCAGTATTTGTTCTGGTTTTCTACTTGCACTGCCCCGGTAGTTGGGTCTGCACGGCCATTCTTATACAACATAAATGTGAGTGACACCTATTTTGTTGCCTGAATTATTATTATTTGAAACATGATGTCAGATTTGGTTCAAAAGATAATTTCAGCCTCAGTGTACCTCTCAGAATTTACAGACACCTAGAATGGCAAGTGCAGGAAATATTCTGGTTCCTGAAAACATGCTGATGATGGACAACCTGAAAACAAACTGGTAAAACTTTATCTCCGTTCATGTTGGTGATTGCTGGGATTGCATTGCAAATTTATTGCTTGTGGATTTGTTGAGCTAAGAGCTTATTAGCTTTCTCTTCGTGTTCATAGTAATGATGTCGATTTAAAAATGAGTTGTTCTGTTTCTTTAGTTGTTAAGAGGCTGAGCTCTGAATGCCAAGCCTGCCGTTTCTTATGAAGAGCCCCACTTGGACACCTGGCATGTTCTTGATCTATTCTAGTAATTTCGCTGGTTAGCTCTGATACCTTCTTGGTTTCTAATTTATTTCTACTGGAAAGATATGAAATAATCTGCCCTCTTAAGAAGGCCTTTAGAGTTCCCCAGAGTGTTCCTTCAGAGACCTCTGAGGATGTATTTGTCTCTAGGAAGAAATTGGTTTGTTTTGATATAAATTCTGTACAGTTCTCATCTGCTAGTAGAAGTGGGTTAAGACGCCATCTGCGAGATGAGTATGTGGGGCATAATGATTTTAGCTCCAAGATCAGAGGGGCATGATCAGAAATAAAAATAGCGGCATACTTGCAAGATTTAATAGTAGGCAAGAAATTATTATCTATAAAGAAATAATCAATTCTTGAGTAGCAATGATGCACTGGTGAGTAGAAGGAATATGTTCTTGAGTTTGGGTATAGAAACCTCCAGGGGTCTGATAAGTTGTGGTCAGTTAAAAACGGTGTAATTATCTTTGCAGTGTTAGATGTCATCCCCCTTGTGACAGGAGAGCTGTCTAAGAGTGGATTTAAAAGACAAAGTCCCCAGCCTTTATAATTTTATGAGTGTTCACATTGGGAATGGATGCAAATACATTTTGCATGAAATCCCTATCATTGACATTGGGTGCATAAATATTTATCAAAATCACTTTACAGTTAAATAAATTACCCATGACAATCACATACCTCCCTTCAGGATCAGATACTACATCTGATACCACAAATGAGACTGTTCTATGTATGAGAATTCCCACACCTCTAGTTTTCTTTGTATAGCTGGAATGGAACATTTGGCCAGTCTAGTCTTTTTGCAGCTGGAACTGATCCTTGCTTAGTAAGTGGGTCTCCTGTAAAAATACTATTTTAGCGTTTAGACCTGTTAAGTGAGAGAATACTTTCTTTCTCTTTAATTCGTAGTTCAGGCCTTTAACATTCCAGCTCACAAAGTTACCTGTCCCATCATGGAGACATTGATTCTGAATTTTTGATGTAATTTTGTAGTCTTAACTGGAAGTGAGACAGCTTTAACCATAATTTCCAATTTTCCCACAAGTTATTGCCATGCAGCCTATTGTTACGCTGGTAGTTATAATTATAAGAATTAAAAGGATAGATTAGATATAGCTTGCTCTCTTTCTCTCCCCCCTCCCTTATCCCCAAGCCCCCCAAAAAACTGGGAAAACTTTAGAGCGGAGTTTGAGGACTTTATGCTGTTGTTGGGGCTCAATAGTAAACCAGCTGAAGTGCATGCAGCAATGCTGCAGAGACTAAAGGGCTGTGAATGTTGTCACATATACTGTATAAACACAATCTGAATCTAACAGAGGAAGAAAAAGAGGATGTCACAGTAATTTTTATTGCTCTAGAGCAGTATTTTAAGCTGGCGAAGAGCATAATTTATGAGCAGTATATTTTTGGCTGCTAAACAAGAAGAAAGAGAGAGCATGCCTTTGTGACACAACTGAGAGAGAAAGAAGCAACCTGTGAGTATGGCCCATTAAAAGATGAATTAATACAGGACAAAGTAATGATGGATGTTACTAAGGAACATACCCACCGCTGCCTTCTACAAGAATGCAATCTCAGTCTTTATAGTGCCATGGAAGTCTGCTGTACTGACAGAGCAGCACATAAAAATTGTGGATCAGCAACAGGGTGATTCAGTTAACATTGCAGAGAAAGTAGCATACAGGAAGCATAGAACACCTTTGCATTCTGGACATCACAACACCGTTAGTTTGTCTGCCTGCAAATACTGTGGCCCACAGGCAAGGTCGGGAGTACTGCCCTACACAGGTGTGTAAGCAAAGTGGCATCACAAATCACTTTGACAAAAGGTGTATGTCGAAAAAAAAAAAAAGGCTAGATACAAGCAGAATCCATACACTAGAAAATAAAGACACAGAGTCTGGTATAGTTCACAACAGTACCGAAACAATCTCTTCCCCAAAGTTCATTGGAGCAGCTGGCTCAAGTGGACGCATGTGGTTTGTAAATCTGAGAATACATAGACCACATGGATACTGCCATGTCAGTTGGACTCAGGAGCCACATGCAATGTCATGTGCTTGCCAGAGAAAATGAAGCTTGTACTAAGAACAAAGTTACAACCAAGTAACATACAGCTAAAGCTTTATTCTGGTGAAGTACTTGGATGTCATTAGGATGTTTTATAAGCCAATGTGTACTGCAGAGTCAACTTGTGAGTGCCTAGGTCTTATGAAATTTACCATACCTGTTGATCTTTATGCAATTGAGCAGCATCAGGAAAGACTTTTAACCAAAGAGTTTGTCACACGTCTGTCCTGAAGTGCACCTTGAACTGAATCCTAATGTGCCACCAGTGTGGTGTGCCCCATAGAATGTTCCAGTAACCCTTAAGCAGAAAGCGAGTGCTCAACTTACCAAGTATGAGGCAGTGGGACACATTGCCTCAGTGACAGAGCCAACAGAATGGATCAGAAACATGATCATTGTTGTCAAGACTGACAAACTGAGAATCTGAAGTGATCCCAGACACCTTAACTAGGTCATACTATATCATGCCAATATTCAAAGATAATTTGTACATACTCCCAAAGGCAAAAAGTATTCACATTAGCAGATGCAGACAATGTAAACTGGATAAAGAAAGCAGGTAAAAAATAAAATGCTGGACACTATGGGGGAAAGGGCAATGGCTTAAACTCTCATTTGTAGTATCATTTTGTGCCAGAAGTTTACCAGCACAAGCAACACGAGTTACTGGCCAGCTATAATAATAATAATAATAATAATACATTTCTGTGGTGGGCTGGCACCCTGCCCGGGGTTTGTTTCCTGCCTTATGCACTGTGTTGGCTGGGATTGGCTCCGGCAGTCCCCCGTGACCCTGTAGTTAGGATATAGCGGGTTGGATAATGGATCGATGGTTGGATAATACATTTTATTTATATAGTGCCTTTCCCATGTTCAAGGCACTTAATGACGACATAGAACCAAAACCTGATGATTTTCTTGCTGTTGGCTGGAGATAGATAAGGAAGCGGGAGATGACAACAACCACAAATTTCTTGCCTTTCTGGACCTCAGCAGACAGACATGACTAAAACTGAGCATAACAAAGCTGCCATTTAAAATAAAGGAAGTTTGCTTCCATGGACACATACTGACATCAAAAGGTCTGATGTTGGACTTAGAAGAAAAAGAATCACCGCTTTGAAGTTTTAACCACTTAAACATACAAACAATACAGAATTGTGATAAAAGAACTGCTTCTTCCATGAAAAATGTTTGTATTTACCTGACTTAGAAATGAACATGTCTGAGAATATTGGTTTCTAATCAGCATATGTGTACTCATTGATAGTTGGTAACAAAACTTTTTGTAACCTATGTTTATGTTTATATTATTTGTTAAACCCAGGAAATTTGGATGTGCCATTGTTAATCCATCGTCCTGTTGATCTAGGCAGGGACAGAAGGAGATTTAAAAACTTCTGGGCAGGAGAAGGCAGGGAACACTGCCAAGACACTCGCACAGAGCACAGGGGCTCGTAGGCAGACGAGGGTACGTGGCTGGTACGACGTGATCGCACAAGGACAGTAACACTTACTTCCAGGGAGGAAGAGACAGCTCCACAAGAAGACGCCAGTTGTGGGTCCATCGAGAGTGGGAAGCCACATGAAAAGACTGAGCAATGCTGGTGGACGAGAAGCGAGGTGTGCCTAGGTCGCAGTAACACAAGGAGCCCAGAGTGGGAAAAAAAGGAACAACAAAGAGACGCTGACATGGATTCAACAATTTGACCAAACTTCTGTTGGGAACAGAGTGTACCTGTGGACAGTTGGACGATTAATTGTTGGGGTAACACAGTACGCAAACTGGACTCTGCACCACTAAAGGTTGTATCCTCCACTTCATGTTTTTAATGGACTTTGGAGTGTGTGCTCTCCTTTATAAAAAATGGAATTTCGTTCCTGATATTGTTAGATTTGTTTATGTTTTTTATCTTTTTAATGTACTTTATATTGTCTTGGGTAATAGAAGTTGCTGTTGCTTTTCCTGAAATTACTGTTGTGTCTTTCATTGTGTGTTTACTCTCTGCCCAAATTAAAGAAACCTGAGTGCTATTATCAGTAAATTTTAAGAGTTCCCAGTCTTTTAATAAAACTGGGTGGCGTAGTCGGATATTTTAATGGTGTCTACATTAGATTACCTGTAAGTGTGACCAGACACTTGTCACAAGGTCAGTTGGCTTATGAATTTTGATCTGTGGAGAAGTAACTCTTTCACTCTGTTCTAACAAGAGAGACAAAGCCATATTCTTGTCCACATATCTTTTTAAACACTGGTTGTTTTAAAGGGTTGCTTAAGTTTTGTTCTTTTGGTACACAACTGACCACTGTCTATTGTTTTTGGAGATTCAGATATCTTCAATGGGTGTTTGCAAACCATTAATGTTTTCCTTGACAAGCCTACCATCCTGTTTGTAACACCTGAGTCTTTAACTGTTTTAGAAGGTGACTCATAGTAAATTATTTGACTGTGATCACTGTGCTAGTTTCAAAATTTTAACCTTAGCATAATTCTGTTTTGTATTATGTTTGTTAATTTAACTTTGTTAATTTACATTATGATTTTTATTCACCCAGTCTGGCACAAATAATAAGATTAGTTTACAGCCAATGCCTTTCATCTCTGCAGATTAAAAAAAAATCACACACCATGGTATTCACTGAGTTGAATTTATTTTATTTCATATTTTTTCCACATTTATTTCTTAGCAAATTAATATTCAATTTTTTTTATGTTCTTTTGATGGCCATCTTTTTGTGTGATCAAATTTTTATTGATAACAAGGAAAGGAAATATAGCCAAAGAAAACCAACAAAAATAACTGATTTTAAGCTATATGAGAACAAACAACGTCCCCTCACCAACGGGTGGCCTCCCAGCCCATCTGAGACTGCTATTTAAACAAAAAGACAAACAAGGGAAAAAAGAGTTGGTGATGGCCATCTTAATGAGATCATTTTTACTCTATATCAAAGCTCATTTCTACTAGCAGTGCAGCACTGCTCATGGATCAAATGGTGACATGTCAAATGACAGCTTATTAAGAAGCTTTGAGTTGTGGTGTAGTGAAGTTTGGTTAGAAATAAAGGAAACAATAAATTCTTACAAAATTCAAAATTGCTTTTAAGAATTTCAAGTTACCGACTAAGCAGTCTTCACTGCAATTTCCGAATCACTCTTTTTATAAATGTTTTCTTGATTGATTGACTCTTACTTGCTCCAGGTCACAGTTTTAGGATTAGCTTGCTATAATCTCTGGCACCTAGAACATATTTTATCAACAATTTGCTCTTTTCATGAAAGAAACTATTACAAGATACACAGCGGGCTAAAAAAAGATTATTTTTTATGTACTCTTTCATAACAAAAGCACTTTAAGGTACTTGAAATACTAACCAGTGTTGGTGTCGACTCATTTTACCATGTGCAGTAACCCAGACAGATGCTTTGAAAGAGCATTATAGTTTTACGACATAGATTTTTTAAATATATTTTTGTAAATTCAAGACAAGTGAGAGTGGAGAAGAGTTAGTGTTCTAAATGAGATGATCCCATTGATTATTGTAGAGTAAAGGGTGGAATGGAGAAGGTACTCAAGCATACCAATGACTTTTGAACTTTTGATAAGCACACATAAGTCCAATTTCCATTGGTCAAAAACAAACTGAGGTGTTCTTTAAACTGCGGGATTTAAAGGCATGGCAGTACATGGTGAGGTGTACAATACAGAGCCAGACTCCAGACTGGAGTTAATATTATTCTTAAAGGTTTTCAACTTCCATACTGTGGAAGAATCAAACAAATTAAAAGTGATTTCTCCTGTCATTCCTACATTCCTTTCTTGTGGTCTCTTTAAGACTACGTTCACAGTGTAACCCTCATTGCTCAGTTCCAATTATTTGCTCAGATTGAATTTGCCCTTCTCCATGGTTCACATGCATAAATAGAAGTGACCTCTATCTAACTGTAATGAGAAAACATCTGTCCTTAGAAACATCTGGCAGAAGATGTCTATTTAATTACCTTTAAAGGAACAATAAATCTAAAAGCCAGCTTCTGCGATGAAATCCTTGAGAGATCTTGATTGGCAAACCAAACTTACAGACCCATGTGATATTTAGGATGTTTCTTTTGTTGATGAGAAGCAAATTTGTTCATAGTGGCACCAGTCTTAAATAGATTCTTATACACTTTGGTCCATGTAGATTTCAAAGTCCAATGTTAGAAACAATCAAGGCTAGAAAGTCATACAGATTTAGAAAATTGAATTGCTACCAAAGAAGTGTAATACATTCATGAAGGGAAATAGCACAGTGGATCGAGACTGTTATTTTAAAATAAGTTCATCAAGAACACGGGGACACAGTTGGAAACTTGTTAAGGGTAAATTTCGCACAAACATTAGGAAGTTTTTCTTTACACAAAGAACGATAGACGCTTGGAATAAGCTACCAAGTAACATGGTAGACAGTAAGATGTTGGGGACTTTTAAAACTCAACTTGATGTTTTTTTGGAAGAAATAAGTGGATAGGACTGGTGAGCTTTGTTGGGCTGAATGGCCTGTTCTCATCTAGAGTGATCTAATGTTCTAATATGAACTGCAAAGATCTGTAATGAAATCTATGGAAATTTTATTTCCAAGGACTATTAGGAGCACACAATGGCTGTAGTAACCCCACAGAAGAACCAGAGGCACATTTTGAACATGGATATCTTTTTCACAGGTCTTAACATAATCAGCAATGTTAGAGTTTATTGAAGGCTACTAAAAATGTCTCTTAATTGACAGTCTAATTTTGAATTCCCAGGATGACTGGTAATTATGAGTTAATATCCCCATTACAGCACTTTTCAGAAACGATTGACTAATATATAATAGATCATTGATTACATTTTTGAGAGTGGTTGATTGTCCTAATGCTAAAACAATTTTTCCTGATATATTGGTTGGTGTTTTGTTATTTTAAAAATAGCTAAAACCTTTTTCACAGAAATAATAACACTGGGATTGATTAATTTATCCTTTTCATCAATTTTTCCTGAGATTACAGTACATCCGCCATATATTCTTTCGGCCTGGCCTGTAAGAAATGATGAACTTAAAAGTGAATTTAAAGTACTGGCATTATGAATATTTCAGGTTTTAATATGTATGATTATTCAGGTCAGTAATGGTTATGCAGCAGCCAGGGTTTCATCCATGCCTTATGTGTTTATTTTGATTCAATCTTTTTGGTATCTTTTGAATATTTTGTGCTTTTTAATTAAATATGTTTTTGTTCTCCATATTATTTTTAGTTATTTAATCAGTATTGTCCTTTTTATTAATCATTTTGTAATTTATGTTATTTATTGTTCCTGACATTTATATGTTGAGCCTAAGGGGTGAGGCCACCTAACGCTTTGGGACCTTCCCCAAACATACTGAGTAAGCCTTTTGCTAGCACCATGGTGTTAAGGAAAGCTCTTGTTTATGGCTCTTTCCTGATTTTGTGAATGTTGACCTTTATGAATACTTTTCCTTTTTGATCATTAGTATTTGAACTTGGACTTGTTTCTGGATTAGGTCTATCGGTTTAAAGACTGGATTCCTTTGTTTTGCCACTTTTAAGGTGCACCTCTTTGAAGACACGTTATGTTTTTTCTTGTTATGTTATTTATAATTGAAGATTTATTGCAGAAATATTCAAAGAAACATTATTTTTATTAAATTGCACTCTTCCACTTGAGATTTTTCAACTTGGCTCTTTTTTCTCCGGTTTCTCGAGTTTGAGTCTGGGGTGTCTTTTTTTCCATCTTGAGGCCTGGTTTTGAAGGTGAAGGTTTCTTTTGGATTTGTGTGGAACAGACAGATCATAGCACAGGGGCATAAAAATAGTTTACAAAAATTCTTTTAAATTATGCCAGAAAATGATTTCTTTCTGACAGAACTGTAGCCCACTCAAGAGGTTTACCGACTAGTAAACAAATTATAAAGGCAGTTTTTGACTATTCAATAGAAATACTATTAGGGATTCAGGAAACCTCCTGCAAGAATGTGGCTCCCCTGAGTGAGTCTCTGTAAGCAAATTTACTGATGCTGCATTAGCTTCTCCTGCAATAGAATCACATAAAGCTCCTGACTCAGATGTAGTATGACACAAGAATTATTGTGAACAAGAAAAAAATCAGTAGAATTATAGTCGAAGGAAATGCAAAAGTCAAAAATACCAGGGAACCAAAAAAAGCAGGCAACCAGAAACCTAAGGGCAAAATAGAGTCGTGAGTCAAAAGTTGAAGTGATCAAAAACCAGGAAACCAAACCTAACCTAAAACTAGCACCTACTAGGAAAGAAGAAAGAAGCTAACTTGCACTATAACAAACAAGAGTGTTAAGTAGTATCTACTGAAGGGCAATTTAAAAATACTAATGACCCCATAGTTATATGTAACATTCAATGATGGGACAAGAGTGATAATACAGTCACTTGATCAACATCAGGAATGTCATGTAAATAATGAAATTAGCTAAATTCAAGACATAAAACAGACATCTGAATAAGATTCTATATGTTAAACACAAAAATATGTGAATAAAAGTGTATGTATACTATACGACACCAGTTTGGCTACAAAGCTGCTACTTTAGAATTAAGCATCTGGACTTCTCACTCATTTAGAAATGTTCTGCTCATATGTCACACTCAAAGCAAGAACTTTTTAGGAAAGGCTGACTGAGGTAAGGATAAAAATGATTTCCCAACTCAAGCAATGCTATACCACGTCCCCACCCAGGGGTCCTACCTGACTCCAGCAAGGACCAAGGGTTAAATATTATAGGATTATCCAGTTAACACAGTCAGACTGCAACAGCCATTCTCCATTTGGACCAGGTACACCAGGCTAGAACTCCAACTAGTGGCTCTTGAAACTCCTATAACCCAAAACCCTAATATTAGCCTTGAAGAGGCTGAACATCACGTCAGCTGTTTAGGTGCCTGAATTTAAGAGCCAACATGCAGGAATACTGCTGCCCCATAGTGCCTGGAGCAAACATATTTTGTTTCCTCCCAGATTGCTCTTAATTTCTTGTCAAATTATGCATTTCCTAGCCTATTACACAAGCCTATAGTTGTTTGGGATTTGGATCATTTCAATTTTCTAGATGTCACTATTTAGTGTTGCCTTCCATTGGTACAGCCATGGGCGTTGTAGTGGGTGGAAAAAGGATAATGATTACCCAGGGTCCAACACGGTGGGGGGGCCTCGAAGTCTGGAATGAAAAGGATGTGTGATAGACATGGATCGAAAGGATGGGGCCCACATAGACTGCTTATGTGTAGGGCCCAGAATTCTGTGCTACACAATGGGTACAGCCATATATTTTGTAACAACTTGACTGGCTATGGCACAGTGTGTGATGTCACTTCATTACAGCTATAATTAAGGAGGCTTACATTTGTCTGCCATTTTATGGCATCTTTGTTTTGGAAGAAATTCTTTGTTTTGCCGATCACCTTAGCAGCAGAGGAAGCTAAAAGGAACTTCAAAGAAGACTTTAGTGTTAGGATTTTCACTTTCTAACTTCATCTGTTTTTGCATGTTGAGATTCAGTAATTTCGTTCCTAGCTTGTTTCTCCATGGATTGACCTCTTGCATGCCTCCAGACCTTGATTTGGTCTGACCTCTTTACCTTTTCACCTCCTAGTTCATTTCTAAAAATTCTACAGGACACACCCTCCAAAACTATTTCTTTAGCAGTTTTGGCACTATTGCTGCTCGGCTGAGCTCTGCCTGCCCAGGACCCCCTCTAGCATTTTTTTCTACTCTAGGTGAAGCTTTAAATGGCACCTGACCCAATAATATGACCCTTTCTATGACATATGAGTTTCATTAAAATAGAATTATTCCTATTTTACCCTTTGATATAGTGTTTCCTACATAAGGTTTTGTTTGTAATCTGGTAGTTTAAATGCATTATGAACTGATTTATAAATTCACATTCATTTATACATTTTGTGTGACATGATATATATCACACCAATGACTGCTATGTTGTATGACAGGATTTCTGTGTAATTTCACAAATTATTCAAATTACTACTACTGCTTATAATAATAATAGTAATAATAATAATAGTAGGAAATAGGCATGACACACATAGTATGCAATTCAAGTAATGCCTAGATTCAATGATTAGGAATAAATCCAGCCTTTAGATTATTTTTGTTCCTCATCTGGTGCAGTTAAATATTACCAGGATTCATAAACTATCCTTCTAAAATCACTCGTAATGGCAATGCAATGTGCCTAGAAAATCAGCACCTGAAGGAAATAATGAAATGAGGACATTTAGCTTAAAGAGAACATTCGTGAAGCTGAGTACAGTGCAATCTTTATTTCGGAAGACCACCCTTAAAGGGCTTATGTAGGTTTTCAAATGTTTTAACCAAATATCATTAGTATGTGAAAATAATATATAACAATATGATAGTTTAATGAGAGTTGGACAGGTGTATTGAGTCTGAGTGCTTGTAAGTCAAGGCTTTTATTGTTTGAAAAAGCTGGCCATCTCTCAAAATTGTTACCCTAGGTGACTGCCAGTGTACTCTAAATGGTAGACCACCCTTGCCACTTCCTGGTCAGCCATTTGCTGGTTAGCCATTTGCTACTGCCAAACTAGTTTTTACCACTAGCTTATACAAGGCATGAATAGCTGAGCAGTCTAATTGCCTATCTGCTACCATTTAACCTGGATCTTTCAAATATGATTTACTTCTAATATTATATAGTTTTTTTAACTTTGCTGCATGTTGTAATCATTTGTACTCTGTGTTTGTACGTACTGTACATCACACAATTATAATCCTAATTTGTGCCCAAATGTGTATTGCTTGAGAGTTCATATGTGAAGATTGCAATGTACCAGAAACAAATAACTAATAGCTTCAACTCTGCTCATTTAATTTAGTTTAAGTATTTGAAATGACAGTAAAATATTATTAAAAAAACAAAAACGGCAGTTTTAAAACAGACTGGAGGATTTCTGAAGACCATTCTGTGCATGACCATGCCCTCTAAAGTCGTCTAGCTTACTGGATTTAATAATTTTCGTAGTCATGGGATATGCACAGAAAATTTATTGAGACCACAACAGCAGATGGCTCTGTTATAACAAAGAACATAATATTCAAATGGAACCACTACCTTGGATGAAAGCCCTTTGGAAAGGGAAATTAATTCTGTGCTTCACTGCTATGATTGAAAAGATCTCGAAGAGCAAAACTTTTATATCCATTATCTTGCAGAGATCCCATACTGGTTCAAACAGCTGATAAGTAAACTAGTTCTTTGACAAAATTGCTGCCCCAAGAAAAGGATTTATAAATGGCAAAGATAAAACCAACACTTAGATGCCTTTTAAGAATAATCTGCTAAATCTGAAAAAACTCTTCTTTTACATATTAACACAGATGTCACTTATTGGAATGATAAAAGAATTTACGTGTAAATGGACTCCATTAGCAGGAGCTAAAAGACCCAAGGCCGGGTAGCAGACAATGGTGTATCCGAATACTTCTTATTTCACAGAGGGAAAAGCTGATACTTAAAAAGAGACTAAAAATTCTCTCTATTATAAAGAAATAAATTAATCAAGTTTCATGCATAGTGCCTCTGGGACAGGCTTTTTGCATGTCAATACATAAAAACTGGAAAGTGGATTCAGTATGTTCTCATCTTACAATTGTTTGCACAAAAACCTATAGATTGTAAGAGACAGCAGGCAGCCCAACCTGGCCGGGATGCCCAAGAAGTGGAAGGATGGGGGAGGACAGCCTCTTTAGGGCACTGCTCCCCCCAGGACACTAGATGGCATTGCAGTGGCGCTGCTGATTCCCACAGGATTTTTTATCTCAGCCCTGTTGGGTACTGTGGGTGCCACCAGGGGGGTGCTTTGAAAGTGGAGGAGCCATATGGAATGGGGTTTCCGCCTAACCCGGAAGTGCTTACAGACCACATGGGTGGAAGAGCAGAAGCACTTCCGGGTTAGCCACAACCCAAGGACTTGCCAGCCTCACAGCGATGAGTCAGTGTTGGAAGGTGGAGGACAAAGCTTGCAAGGAGAAGTGGAGGTAAAGAAGAGAGACAGTAAAAGGACTGTGTGTCATTATTTGGTGCTTGTATATTGTACTGTACTGTGCTATGAAGTGGGGAGTAAAAGAAAACACTTCCCCACTGAAGAATAAAACATGTGCTGTGTTGAACTTGTGTGTTAGCCTGTCTGTGTCAGGGTTTGGGGAGCAGTATGCCCCCTGGTGGTCCACAAGATTCAAGTCATTATTAAACCATTGTGACAGAACTGATAAACCACAAGGATGCAGAGAGAAGTATCAGGGCACCAACCATGCAGCCCTGTTTAATAAACAACAGAAGGGTGCACGGTGGAACAACAGAAAAGATGGCTGCAAAACCACCCCAAACAAAAGATTCTCTGACTGGAGTGCGTTATCAAAGTTTACAGATATCTGATGCATGATCTGGGTCAAGAAATGAAATGCCAAGCTGTCTGTTTTTACAAAGGGTGTGAGGCCTGGTCTTGCTGACATACAGTGCATCCGGAAAGTATTCACAGCTCATCACTTTTTCCACATTTTATTATGTTACAGCCTTATTCCAAAATGGATTAAATTAATTTTTTTTCTCAGAATTCTACACACAACACCTCATAATGACAACGTGAAAAAAGTTTACTTGAGATTTTTGCAAATTTATTAAAAAAAAAAAAATTGAGAAAGCACATGTACATAAGTATTCACAGCCTTTGCCATGAAGCTCAAAATTGAGCTCAGGTGCATCCTGTTTCCCCTGATCATCCCTGACATGTTTCTGCAGCTTCATTGGAGTCCATCTGTGGTAAATTCAGTGTATTGGACATGATTTGGAAAGGCACACACCTGTCTATATAAGGTCCCACAGTTGACAGTTCATGTCAGAGCACAAACCAAGCATGAAGTCAAAGGAATTGTCTGTAGACCTCCAAGACAGGATTGTCTCGAGGCACAAATCTGGGGAAGGTTACAGAAAAATTTCTGCTGCTTTGAAGGTCCCAATGAGCACAGTGGCCTCCTTCATCCGTAAGTGGAAGAAGTTCGAAACCACCAGGACTCTTCCTAGAGCTGGCTGGCCGTCTAAACTGAGCGATCGGGGCAGAAGGGCCTTAGTCAGGGAGGTGACCAAGAACCCGATGGTCACTCTGTCAGAGCTCCAGAGGTCCTCTGTGGAGAGAGGAGAACCTTCCAGAAGGACAACCATCTCTGCAGCAATCCACCAATCAGGCCTGTATGGTAGAGTGGCCAGATGGAAGCCACTCCTTAGTAAAAGGCACATCGCAGCCCGCCTGGAGTTTGCCAAAAGGCACCTAAAGGACTCTCAGACCATGAGAAAGAAAATTCTCTGGTCTGATAAGACAAAGATTGAACTCTTTGGTGTGAATGCCAGGTGTCATGTTTGGAGGACACCAGGCACCGCTCATCACCAGGCCAATACCATCCCTACAGTGAAGCATGGTGGTGGCAGCATCATGCTGTGGGGATGTTTTTCAGCGGCAGGGACTGGGAGACTAGTCAGGATAAAGGGAAAGATGACTGCAGCAATGTACAGAGACATCCTGGATGAAAACCTGCTCCAGAGCGCTCTTGACCTCAGACTGGGGCAACGGTTCATCTTTCAGCAGGACAGCAACCCTAAATACACAGCCAAGATATCAAAGGAGTGGCTTCAGGACAACTCTGTGAATGTCCTTGAGTGGCCCAGCCAGAGCCCAGACTTGAATCTGATTGAACATCTCTGGAGAGATCTTAAAATGGCTGTGCACCGACGCTTCCCATCCAACCTAATGGAGCTTGAGAGGTGCTGCAAAGAGGAATGGGTGAAACTGGCCAAGCAGAAGGAATCGGACTCTCATGCCAAATTATTGGCAGCACAGATGAACTATTATACCAGGAATACTCCTGACCGAGGCCGAGGATATGGCCTTAGAGGAAGGGGACGAGGACGAGGAAGAGGATGAGGTGGTTTTGGAGCTCCTCCTGCTGACCACAATAAGAATCCTTTTATTCCCTCTCCCTTTAATCCCAATGTTAATTCCTACTCTTGCTACGCCTGTGGTGAAACTGGACATTTTCGTTGGGAGTGCCCTCACAGACAGCAACAGGCCCCGCCTCCCCCTATTCCACCTGTTTTTTCTGACACCCCTGACCAACAATACTGGCCATAGGAAAACGCAGGGACCTCCAGCCACTCTTTTCAACTACCTTTGCTCACCCATAATTCAGAGACTGATCCTTTACTGACATTGTTCGTTGATGGCACTGAGACTATTTTCTTAATCGACACTGGTGCCACTCGATCTACCCTCTCGCTGGCAAAGGTCCCTGCCTCGAACGAGACTGTTACTGTGCTTACTGCTTCTGGACAACCTCACCTTCTCCAAGTATCAAAACCTCTTCAAGTCCAGTCACGTCCTGGCGGACATACCTTACTGCATCGTTTTCTTTTAAATCAGCTCTGTCCAGTTAACCTTTTAGGAAGAGATCTCATGACAAAACTTTCTCTTTCTATTTCTATGACTGACAAAGGTTTTTTCTGTTCTACCCCCAAGTTGTTGTGTCAAATTGCCCCTTACCCCAAACCCTCTTTTGCAGCTTGGACTTTAAATATTTCCCCACACACCATTCTCCTCAAAGCCCTACACTCTTTTTTCCCCCTGTCTCTTTCCCAATTTACAGGCCCCTGACATTTTACACTGTACTGCCCAATACTTCCCTATAGAAGTAGACACCCCCTGGCTAGAATCTTTCCTTACTTCTGGTACTCGCCCCGAAACCCTTCACATCTCCTGTGTTTTTATTTCATCCACAAAGGCAGCTGCTTCTGTTCATCTTACATGCTCACAACATATATTTTATCTTGGCGGCTCAGTGCCTCATATTTCCTTAGCTAAATCACGCACTGTTAAATGGGGGGAAATAGGACCATGGGTAGAACAATGCCTTAAAAGAACAGACTGGTTACAAGTTGTTCCAGGTATTTTTGATACTCCTGACCGTTTAATAACTAAAGTGGTGCTTCAAACTGATTTTTTAGTACATCGCGCTTTGTGCCGTCCTTCCTCTTTTGCTTGTTCATTGCAAACCACTTTCCCTTCTTGGCTCTCTATGCTCCCTGATTCACTAGGGTCCCAGGGAAAGAATGATTATGGAAGGATAGCCCATTGTGAGCCTCTGGTGATCCACCCGAAATCCTCCTTCCGCCCGCACCGTGCCCAATATCCTCTGTCTCCCGAAGCAGAGGCTGGCATCTCCGCCGTACATTCCGATCTCGTCAAACGCGGTGCCATTATTCCAATTGAATACTCTCCAGTCAATTCCCCCATTCTACCTGTAAAAAAGGCTGACGGTTCATGGTGTTTCGTACAAGACTTGCGACAAGTAAATTCTGCCATCGTCCCTAATCCTTCCACTATCCTCTCTACTATCCCTCCTTCCGCTCGGTACTTCTCCGTTATTGACCTAGCTAATGCTTTCTTTTCTATCCCTGTACACCCTGATTCTCAATTTTGGTTTGCTTTTACTTTCCAAAACCGCCGTTGGACATGGACCGTCATGCCTCAGGGATACACTGAAGCCCCTTGTGTATATGGACAAGCTCTTGCCCAAAATTTAGAAGGCTTTTGGCCGGACAGAGGTAGTACATTGATACAGTATGTAGATGACATAATGCTATGTAGCGCTACAGAAGAAGATTGTGCAAAAGATACCCAGAAATTGTTGCTGTTTTTGGGGGACAATGGCCATAAAGTTTCTAAAGTTAAGCTGCAGCTAATCAAAACAACTGTAAAATATCTAGGTCATGACATTACGTGTGGAACAAGAGCTCTCTCTAGCGATCGCATTACAGCCATCCAAAATCTTCCTAGACCGGTCACAAAACAACAGGTTATGTTTGTTTTAGGTATTCTGGGCTACTGCAGACAGTGGGTTCTAAATTTTACTGAAAGAGCACAGCCGTTGCAACAATTGGCTAATACTCCTGGCATCCCCCTCTCTGGCCAGGTCCAATGGAATGAACAGGCTGAGAAGGCTCTCTGTGACTTAAAAACTGCTCTTCTATCTGCGCCCGCGCTTGGTTTGCCTGATCATTCTCGTCCATTCACTTTGTTCGTGGACGAAAAGCAGGGATTTATGAATGCAGTACTGACGCAACAACACGGAGATAAACAGAGACCGGTGGCTTATTTTTCTAAAAAACTGGATCCAGTGGCTGCAGCACTTCCTCCGTGTCTTCGTGCTGTGGCTGCAACAACAGAAGCTGTATTAGCAAGCACGGATGTAGTTCTCATGAGCCCCCTAACAGTTAAAGTGCCTCACGCTATACATTCTATCCTAGTACAAGCCAAAACTTCACATCTCACTACTGCTAGGGCAATACACTATCAGAATGTACTCTGTACTTTGTCATATGTTACAATTGAAAGATGCTCCACTTTAAATCCAGCCACTCTTCTCCCAATTAACAACGAAGGAGAACCACATAATTGCCATGATGAAATAGCAAAGGTTGTAAAACCTAGAGTAGATCTACAGGAAACACCTTTAGAAACTGGAGAAATGATTTTTGTGGATGGATGTTCCTTACGATTGAAAAATGGAGCACCCTCAACCAGTTACGCAGTGGTCCAAGGGGACCGCCTGCTGGAAGCAAATCGAATTTCATCAAGCTTGAGTGCACAAGCAGCTGAACTCGTAGCACTTACTCGAGCGTGTCAGCTGTCCGAAGGGAAGATCGTAACAATTTATACGGATTCCAGGTATGCTTTTGGAGTCTGCCATGATCATGGAGCACTATGGAAACTAAGGGGATTTAAGACCAGTACTGGCAAACCCATCCAACATCAGAAATTGATCGAATCCCTTTTAGAAGCTATAACCAAACCATCGAAGCTAGCGATTGTTAAATGTCAAGCTCACACAGGAAAACAGGATCCTGTTAGCAAAGGAAATGAATTAGCTGACCACTTTGCTAAAGAGGCTGCATATAATAACACACCAATTTCTTTATTCCAACAGAGAAATGACCAGGACCCTGATAATCAAATTATTTCTTTACAGAGTGCAGCCACGGATATCGAAAGGAGAAAATGGTCCAAAGAAGGGTCCCTCTCTGATGGAGTCTGGACTCATAAACACACTAACAAACCTTTTCTCCCAAAAGCCTCTTTCCCAGGAATGGCAAAAATCGCCCATGGCCTCGATCACGCAGGTAGAGATGCCATGGTTCGAGATGTTGAAAAACATTGGGAAGGTGTAGGTTTCTCTACATATGCAGAGCAATTTTGCAGACGCTGTGCAATATGTCAAAAGTTTAATGTGGGAAAAGGTACCCAGGTAAGTCCCGCCGTTACCCCTAATCCAATGGGTCCGTTTGAACACCTCCAAATGAATTTCATTGAACAAACCCCGTCTAAAGGGTACCGATATTGCCTTGTGATTGTCGATGTGTTCTCCCGATGGGTAGAGGCTTTCCCTTCAAAACACAACGATGCCAAAACAGTAGCTAAAGCACTAATTAAAGAGATTATTCCAAGATGGGGTATCCCTCAAAAGTTACAAACAGATAATGGCACTCATTTTGTGAACTCCGTTATAAATGAATTAACCACCTGGCTCCAAATTAATGTGCACCATTATTGTAAATACCATCCCCAAAGCGGAGGCATCGTAGAACGATGCAATGGCACTTTAAAAGCTAAACTCGCAAAAATTTGTGAACAAACTAATTTATCATGGCCGGATGCACTACCCTTAGCTTTAATGGGACTAAGGGGACGGACACACCGACAACTGGGACTATCGCCGTTTGAGATTCTGACCGGACGTCCCATGCCTATTGGCATGGTTGTAGGAAATGTGAATTTGCATACTGTGGACAATGATCTTCTCTCTAGTCTTGCAGGTCTCCGAACCTCGTTGAAGGAAGTCCACCAGCAGGTTAATCAAGCCTGGAGGACCAGCCCACCTTCTAAGGATTTACCAATTCCCTTGGGCACCTGGATCCTGGTTCGAGATACTCGGAGGAAACACTGGCATCAGCCTAGGTGGAGAGGACCATTCCAAATTCTTCTATCCACACCACATGCCGTGAAAGTTGAAGGACTGCCTGCCTGGATCCACGCATCGCATTGCAAGAAATGGCTATCTTAAAAATACTTTTTCTGTTGACTGGATTAATTACCTTTATTATAACCAACAACGTTTCCTTAACTTCACCAAAGACGCTATTGAAGGCATACATGAACAGCTTGACCGTACTTCTCTGATGACTTGGCAAAATCGTCTAGCCTTGGACATGTTACTTGCGGAAAAGGGAGGCGTCTGTGCTATGTTTGGCGATGCTTGTTGTACATATATTCCTAATAATACTGCGCCAGATGGATCAATAACTCGTGCATTGGCAGGTCTCACTGCTCTCTCTAACGAACTTGCCACTAATTCTGGCATTACAAATCCCTGGGATCAGTGGTTTGCATCCTCCTTCGGATCCTGGGGACAATGGATAAGATCTGTTTTTATTTCTTTGGTTGTGGCATTTTGCCTCCTCCTCCTGGTTGGTTGTTGTATTATCCCTTTGTTTCGCTACATAATATCTAAGTACTTTACCGCCTCTATGGAAAGGGCATATATGCTACACGAGGAGCACATGTCTCGTATAGCTTCTTCCATTTTCTCCTCCCCATCCCCTTCCCCCCCCCTTCCCCTTCATCAACCATTTCAATTTAATTCTACTGCCCACATCATTTTGTTCAAAAAGGGAGGAGTGTAAAAACATAAAATGATGTAATTGAACAAAATGTATGTGTGTAAGTACAGAAAATAGGACAGAATGATCAAACTTGTTTGTGTTTTGCGTACGTGACAAAAAGCATATATACTTTCTGTAAGTTTTCTTTCAATGATGTGTGTGACAAGAAAATGTACCTTTAGGGTAAAGACTTTACCAATTGGAATAATACAAAATGAGTCAGGACGCTATTTTTATTGCTTACGTGGTCTACGATCAGGAGACTAGAAAAGCTATAAAAGAGCAAGGACATCTGTGCTCGAGGCAGATGAAGTGCGGTGTCCTAGGACTGTATTTCTCTGTCATTTTACCCTTGCCTGGTATGTATCAATAAAAGGTTTTTACTAATTTTAATTTTCTTCTCTGTCTTCAGTCACAAAAAGTGTCCACAGATAGGTGTGCCAAGCTTGTGGGATCATATTCAAAAAGACTTGAGGCTGCAATTGCTGCCAAAGGTGCATCGACAAAGTATTGAGCAAAGGCTGTGAATACTTATGTACATGTGATTTCTCAGTTTTTTTATTTTTAATAAATTTGCAAAAACCTCAAGTAAACTTTTTCACGTTGTCATTATGGGGTGTTGTGAGTAGAATTCTGAGGAAAAAAATGAATTTAATCCATTTTGGAATAAGGCTGTAACATAACAAAATGTGGAAAAAGTGATGCGCTCTGAATACTTTCTGGATGCACTGTAGGCGTGGTTAGGTTCCCTCACTGGGTGACTTCTTTGAGCTGTGGGAAAAAGAGAGATGACAGTTAGCAACAGTATCTCCTAGAGTGGCATCACTTATCTTTTCTGAGCCACGAAGATGATCCTCAGGCACAAACATGTGACACCATACAAGCAAGAACTCATCTGAAGGAATATGGAGGGATCTGGTAGTATTCAAAAAAGCATAAAAATTGTGGACACAGGGGAACATTCAAACTGCACAGAATAAGTCTGTGAAGACACCATGACTTTCCAAACAACCTAACCTACTTTTTTTTTGGATGTGGGATAAAAGCTGGAATATCTGGAGGAAAGCCCTCACAGACAAAGGCAGAATGTTAAAACTTCACAGGTAAAGTGACTGCCTGAGATTTAAACACAGGTCTCTGGATGTACAAGGCAGCAGAATTAAGCACCGTGTCATCACTCTTCCCATCTAAGTAATAAGTAATGCTTTAATTCCTGGGAAATTTATCAAAACAAATTTTAAGATGTGTGATCTTAAGATTATGCATAATTACATCTTTGTTATAATGACTGCACAGAGCAGCAGAAGCTTTAAGCAAGATGGAACAAGTAGACGTAACATGATAGTAATAGCAAGCCAAGGTCAAAGTGGGGACTTGATATAAATAAACAATGGCAATGACATGAGCCAAAATTGTAAGTCAAATACTGTGATATTACACGTAGCCTAAGCCAAAACTCATGGTGTAAATCAAAGTTGAAGGACAGAAATGATTTGCAGTCAGAGAGATCTTTAAAACAATGATGGTAGAGTATGAAATACAGAATCAGTCAGTGTATAATGCTGACCTTTAAAACCACAGTGATAATTACATCACACGTTACACGCTCCCTGAATGACAAACAACAAGAAATTATGGTGGCTCAGGAAGATGTTTCTAAAAATGAATGTCTTCAAAAACATCCTAAATCAAAAAACAGATCAAATCATTAAATCCTTCAGCTCTAAATCCTCCAAAATAGTAACTGCAATATTTATAGAGGCCAAGGAAATGGCTGAAAAAAATTATAAACAAAAAATAAAAATGTCCAAATCATCAACTTATTTCCATGTTTTCAGTCCACTTATAGCACTTTCCCCATTGTTTAAAAGAGTAATTTGACCAATTTCAATGAAATATTTAATTATTTAATTGAATATTTAATTCAATGTCATCAACATACCAAAGAAAGGTGAAATTATGTTTGCTGCATACTTGGGCTTGTAGAAAAGTCATGTCAAGCTACCAAAATTCAATTTCTTTTTGCCATGAAGTTCCCTGTTGCCACGTAACTACAATCATTGTCTTATTTTTAAAATGTTTTCTTAAATGTCCTTGCATTTACACAAACAACTGCAGAAAGGCAGACTTGTTTCTGCCACATCCCCAGCAGAGTAATTTTCACAGGTTACAGGTTTGATATCTTGAATACGATTACCCCTATTTATTTAAAAGAAACTTATTCTCAATATTTATTTCTTTAAATGCATTATTTCACAATCATTTGCAAATGTATTATTTCTTTGCAGATAGAAGTACTGCCCACTTGGGTGCTTTTCTACTTTGTAGTAAGGATCTTGTGGTCAATTAATTCATGCATTTATCTCTAGTAGGATTGACTACTGCAATGCGGTGTTCACTGGATGTTCAAACTGTTCTTTATACAGCCTCCAGTTAATCCAAAATGCAGCTTCAAGAATTATTACAAGAACAAGAAAATACGAACACATAACTCTAGTTCTTAAATCCTTACACTGGCTCCCGGTTAAGTTTAGTGCAGATTTCGAAATCCTCCTTTTAACATATATAGCATTAAATGGGCAAGGTCCGGCTTACTTGTCTGAGCTTATCATGACTTACAAACCAGAGCGCACATTAAGATCTCTAGATGCTGGTCTGCTTATGATTCCAAGGATTAATAAAATAACAGTGGGAGGTCGATCTTTTAGTTACAGGGCCCCTAAACTGTGGAATGGTCTGCCTGCTACTATAAGAGATGCCCCTTCGGTCTCAGCTTTTAAATCCCGGCTGAAGACTCACTACTTCACTACTTCAGTTTAGCATATCCTGACTAGAGCTGCTGATTAACTGTACAGACTGCATCTCTGTTGTTAGTCATTAGCACTAAAACATAAGTAACATGACAGTTAGAATTGGATACTAACCCTCACCTATTCTGCTTTTCTTCTCGGTACTCAAATGTGGCACTTGGTGCCACGGCCCACCTGCCAAGTTGTTTTGCCTGCCTAAGGAAAAGTCATCCCTGA
Organism: Erpetoichthys calabaricus; assembly: GCF_900747795.2. NCBI lineage: Eukaryota > Metazoa > Chordata > Cladistia > Polypteriformes > Polypteridae > Erpetoichthys > Erpetoichthys calabaricus. The sequence continues at coordinate 79,625,691 of NC_041395.2, forward strand.
TGGAGGATCACAGGAATTGTGGGAAAGAGGGGTCCTTTCATTGGATTGGCTGGCCCAGCGCTGTTTCAGCCGTGGGATGGCCAAATGGGGGAGGCAGCTTGATGGCCTCTAAACAAATCCAAATCTTTTTATGTGATATCATCTACTGTTAAATTCTGCTCCATACTTCTAAAATTTTCATTTTTATACTGTATTGAGGATTTGTTCTGTTCTGTGTATTGTATTGTATTGACCCCATTCTTTTGACACTCACTGCACACCCAATCTACCTGGAAAGGGGTCTCTCTTTGAACTGCCTTTCCCAAGGTTTCTTCCATTTTTTCCGTACAAGGTTTTTTTTTTGGGAGTTTTTCCTTATCTTCTTAGAGAATTAAGGCTGGGGGGCTGTCAAGAGGCAGGGCCTGTTAAAGCCCATTGCGATACTTCTTGTGTGATTTTGGGCTTTACAAAAATAAATTGTAATTGTATTTTTGTAAGAGATGGCTGGCAGTTCAAACCCAGCTGGGATGCCTCTGAGATGGAAAGATGGGGAAGGCAGCTACTTGTGGACACTGCCTCCCCCAAAACACTAGATGGCAGCTTCCCTGTAGTGTAGCAGTGCTCTGGATTCCTGCAGGGCATCTTGGGACTTGGAGTTCAGTTTCTCAGCCCTGCTGTGTACCGTGGGTTCCACCAGGAGATGCTAAAGGGGGACCAGAGGAGTCATGCTTTCCCCAGAGCCCGGAAGTACTAGTGAGACATGGGGATGGAAATCCAGAAGTATTTCTGGGCTGAAGAAAACTCAGCTTCTCCATCTGACCCGGAAGTGCTGACAAATTATGTGGGCGGAAGGACAGAAGCACTTCCAGGTCGGGCGAGCCATAGTCGGGTGGAGGTGGATGAAGCTTGCTTGGAGGTGTGGAGGAGATATATATATATAGAGAATTGTAATTATTATTGAGAATTGTGGTGTGATTTACCTGTTTATCATGGTTGTGGTGCCTAGGGCACTGTTTTGAAAAAAAAGGAATTAAAAATACTTCTCATTGCTTTTACCCTGAGTCCTGAGTGTCTGTCTGTTGGGTTTAAAGGGGCAACAGCGACCTCTAGCATCCACAATAGATAGATAGAGTGTGTCCATAACTGTGCCTGCCCTTTTAACTAGCCTGTTGATTCGATGGGTCTCCCTTGAAGTGATGTTACCAGCCCAGCACACCACAGTGTAGAAAACTGCACTGACCATCACAGAGTTTTAGAAGATGTGAAAGATGTCACATCAAAGAAACACAATCTCCTGCTATGCACTTTCTTATACAGTTCCTCTGTGTTAGTCCAATGTTTCACTGATGTGGATCCACAAGTACTTGTAGAAGTGGAACACCTCTACAAACACTTCCTCAATAGTGACTGGGCATAGAGGCTGTTTGGTACAGTGAAAATAACCAGTTCCTTGGTTTTACTGATGTTAAGCTGCAGACAATTCATTCTGTACCAAGAAATAAAGTTCTCCACCTGACTCTTATACTCTGTCTCATCCCCATTTTCAATACAACTCATACAGTAAGTACAGAATGATTTGAGAATTTCTGCAAGTGACATGACCTGGTGTTACATTTATAGTCTGAGGTGCAGAGAGTGAAATGAAAAGAAGACAGGACTGTTCCTTGTGATACTTCAGTGTTGCTCATGTCCATACCAGAAACTCAGGCCTACTTTTTCCAGAAGACCAAAGATAAGTACAATAATTGTGTCTACCCTCTTAATTGGCTTGATGATTCTGTGGGTCTCTCTTGAAGTGATGTTACCCACATGGCATAGAAAATGTCACTGGCTATTACAAAATAACAAAACATGCAACTGATGTCATTACAAACATTAAAGGGATGCACCTTCCTAAGAAAAAATAAGTCTGCTCTTTAGTCTATAATGCTTTCCTTCCAGCATGTCTGACCTGGATTACTCAAGTCAAGTAATTATACTAGGACTGTCAGATGAACATCACTATTAAAATATAATTTGAATGTATATGATTTATTCTTTTTTTTTTACCTTACGCAAATTTTAGCATTGTGTTATGACAGTCACTGAATGCTGCAATACTTCTGCATTTTGCATATGTTTGATGTATCACTTCCCATGATCAGCGTATTAATAATTTTTATTTACTCTCAATGATTCTTTTTCAGGTCACTATTACCAATCCTCTTTAATAAAATCCCTGTATGCGTCCAGGTGTCCGTGTGTGTGTGTCTTCTGGTGAAGTGCGCATGAGCGGGGCATGGTGCGATGCGCAATATTACTGTCAGAGAAAGTTACAGCCGTTTTACGGAAATACAAACCAGTATTACTGCGAGAGGAAATTAAAGGTACACAATACAGTGACGCATATTACAGCCACATACAAGCCAGTATTACTGTCAGAGGAGATTAAAGGCATATTACCGACGCGCACGCCTGTATTACCGCCAGAGAAAATTAAAGGTATATTACGGACGTACAAGCCAGCGGACGTACAAGACAGTATTACTATCACAGAAAATTAAAGACACACAATACACGGCGGCAGCCCACGAAGAACGGTCAGCTCAGCAAGTAAACATCAACAAAAGAAAGGCTGAAAGAAAGAAAAATACAACCAACAAAAAGAATGAGGTCAAAGTCCCTTGCCATTTAATATACAGTAGACTGTTCCTACTAATGTTTATGCACTACTGTTCTAGCGCCCGTTATTGTAACGGGCTAAATGACTAGTAATCTAATAATTTATGTCAGAGGAGCAACACTGGTGCATCAGTCAATCAATCAATCAATCAATCAATCAATCATTGATGTGTTTTGGAGAACAGGGTAGGACACCTGAACAAAGTACTAATTCTATAAAATATTCCACTACACACAGTTCTTACGCAACCTTCCGCTGCTGAAACCATGAACCAGATAACAGGCCTTATATTTCTCTGATCATTTTCAGTTTTTTGAATCAAGCACTGAAACAGTAGAATAACCAGTGATGATTTGTAATGTGGGGTGCTGGCCTCCCTCCAAATATTTTAAAAACTCTACTTAAATTATTTAGGTAATGTGAAATCATCAAGAAATAAATGTGTATTTTTTGCACAATGTGCTTGGTGTCAATGCATGTCAATATTCATTAAAAATTGGTTCCTACTTGAATTTGTCTAATTTCTGTGTGAGTGAAGGATGCCAGCCAAATCAGACTATACACAACACAACTCCTTGATATTTTGGCAAAAAGGGGTCCTGAGGCTGCCCTTTAATTGGTTGCTTTCAGATTTTTCTGAGGATGCAGCTGTCTGTGAAAGGCACTATATAATAAAGAAGTGCTGCTTAAGTTTATCCCCCTAAAAACTGTGCCCCCGCCCAAATTTTTTTCACCAGCTGCAACTGTAATTAACATTACATTCTCAAATTTGTTATTTTTTTCATTTAGGGTTGTTGAAGACTGAAGCCTATCCCAGCATCATTGGGTGTAAGGCAGGAATCAACCCTGGGCAGGTCAGAAATCCATTGTAGGGAAACTGCAGAATGTAAAATTCTAAACTGAGTATAGAGCAGTGATTCCCAATGTGGGGCAATTTGATTTTTTAGGGGGGCAATTTGAGAATTTAGGTACATTAAACAATTTATAAAATGAAAAAACAGAAATTCACTGTTAAAAATTATAGAAAAAATAAACAAATAATTTTTATTTTTTACAGAGACTTTTATATATTTATAGATAGATAGATAGATAGATAGATAGATAGATAGATAGATAGATAGATAGATAGATAGATAGATAGATAGATACTTTATTAATCCCAATGGGAAATTCACATTCTTCAGCAGCAGCATACTGATACAATAAATAATATTAAATTAAAGAATGATAACAATGCAGGTGAAAAACAGAAAAAATAGACAATAACTATGTATAATGTTGAATGTTAACATATAAATATAATATATAAACATATATAAACATTATATATATATATATATATTATATAAACATAGAAGGGATGGTGAAGAACCCTTTTTTTATGATTTTACAACCGGCTTGGGTTTTTCTACTTAGAAATCATTTTTACCATTAAAATAATATGAATTGTAACAATGATTATAAAATTTTGCAATATAACAAAAATATAAAATGATCAAAAAATTACAGAAAAAGCTGTCATTTAAGTTATTTTATATTTATGAATATTACATCTCTTATTATATGTTTTCATAACTGCATTTGCTGTATTTTCATATTACTTCATATTACATTTTTTTTTTAACAATTGCTTAGTGATTTGTTTGTCAGTACTTCAACTATCCTTTCCCTCTTTTGTTTCCATGTTCTTTGGAAGCTTGTTTAGATCAAATTAATGACATTATGGGCTTCCTCCACGTGAGTAGGAGTTCACTTTTTGAATAGGTAATAATAAGAATAAGGTATATGTTACAGTGGGGGACATCATGATTTTAGAGAGGCCTAGGTGGGGCATGGCCAAAAAAAGGTTGGGAGCCACTGGTATAGAGTCAAACCAGTTTACACTTTTGTATAACATGTAGGAAAAATAAAAGCAAAATAAAAAATTAACATTTCACCTATCAATTATCTAAAACATTTTTGTTCAAATGTATTTACCCATCCTTCTGTCTTCAGAATAGGTTTAATGCAGCACATCTTTCATTATGGCGAACAAACCGTGTCAACAGTCTGCTCACACTTCAACACACTGTACACAACAATTCAGAAAAGGTACAGCTTTATGCTCACTACAAGATTTTGAGGTACATGTGTAATGAAATGTTCACAAATACTTTAGCTGCCAGGGTGAAGTGGCAAAATAATGTATCAGATGCTGAAAGCTTTGCATTCTCTCTGCCACATTCATGTGTAATTGCATTATTTTGAGGATGTGCTAGCTTTAGACAAACGTTCTATTGACTTTTATCTGAACTTGATAAACTGCTTATTATGCTTTTTCCTTGCATGAAGTGAGCACCTCTTTGTTTGAATCTCACCTCAAGATTTAGTTGCCCATGTAAAAAAAATAATTTGTACTGTATGTTTGCAACTACATTAATGCCCTCAAAACACTTCTGTGAAAGAATGCCAAAGATTGTTCCCTTGTCTCTCATGAACATTTAATTTAAATGATATTACTAAATTGGGCACTGTATATACAGTATGTTGTCTAGGATATACTGCCAGTCTTCTCTGATTAAAATTCTAACTGATACCAGATGCTTCGAGGAAATGGATAAAGCTTGTTTGAAAATAGATAGAAATTTTATAGATATGCAGTGTATAATAGGACAGTGTCACACATGTGCATCTGAGAGTCATCTTCCAGGCTCATTTGAGGTAAGCGCTACCACTCCGGGACACCAGGGGGCATGATCGCTAACTCTTGTATCTCTCTTATCACTCACAGCTCAGAGAAGACGCCCACTGAGGGTGCCCCTTCAAGTCTGGGAACTATAAAAGCAAGGCGCTCCTGAGAAGTGGTGTCTCATTCAGAAGATAAGTTACTGCTTTCCGGAGTTCCAATCCTGTGAAAAGATCATTCTCCACAGCCTATCACTGAAACATTAGCATTTATTAACCTTGCACTATCAAGCGCCTAGTGTTTTCAGTTTGGCACCCCAACATATTCTTTGAGTCCTGTCTTTCCCTGCGCTGATGATAACAGGCAGAGAAATGATAGCGAGGATCTAATTCCAACCTTCAAATTTCTCAAAAGTTAAATCTGAGTAAATCTACTATATTTCTTTAAGACGGACAGTGAAAGGTATTGTTCATGAGAACAAAGAACACTTCTTCGCAAAGAGAGGAGTCTTAAATACTACCAAGTGTCGTTAAAGTTAACAATCTGCCATTTATAGAATGAATTAATTTATTTATAAATTTTTGAAATAAACAAGTACTGACTAGTTTCTTATTTAAAGCACTCACTTTCAGCCTACCCTAACCATTTCTACACTTTTATACTTAAATTTTACACTTGATGACTAGTCCCTGTGCTGTGAAAATAACAGCAGTATGATGGACAGCCAACAAAAGCATTGTGTTGCCACTAGCAAGGGGAAAATGAAATGAGAATGCCATATATTCCATCAGGTAGTACTGTGTTAAAAACAACAACAAATGGAATTTTATCTTCAAGATGAGAAGATATTAAGTAAATGGTTATATTGTTCAAATGGATTTTTATGGCCTATTTTGGTCATAGCAAGTATGAACTTTATATTATGTGTGTTTACACCCTTCAGTTATAATCTTGCTTATTTTGAAAAATGAAAATCACAGCAACTTCAGATGACACACATTTCATTTGCAAGTAGCAGGAAAACTACTGCTGTATTTAAACTTGCAAGGAATAACAACCAGTTGGGACTAAGCTTTGAGTCTGGATGGCACATAAGTCAATTGAACTGCAGCAAAGTGAATTGATTAGCTGCCCTGCTCAATCAATACTCAACAAACTGAGACATTTGTGTGAGTTTGTTTTATATTAACAAAGCATCCTTTATTGTTTGCTTCTGGCAAGTGCATTTACAGACAAATAGATGGCAGAACTGCTTTGCGGAATGAATTTCGTAGGAAAAGCCAGCAAAGTCTCCAAAGACAATAACCAATGTCTGGAATGTGTGCTCAACGGCAAGAAAGAGGCATGTGTTTCAATCTTTGAGAAATGTCTTGGCAAGCTGCAAATTGGAATTGTTTGCATTAGAAGAAGGATAATGAATGCATTCCCAAGCTTAGAGTGAGTGGCTCTTATTTAGGAGAATTTGTGTGTACATTGCCATATAAATTTCACTACAAAGACTGAGATTAAATAGAGAAGCTTATATGAACAGAAGAGAATGGCACAAAGAGGAAGTTTTTTTTTCTCAATATAATACTTACATATTATTAATTTTTTAGCAGAGGAGAAATCTTGATGATCCTATCATTTCTGATTATTATGCAAAATAAACTTTCAAAAATATTAAATGCACTGCAATTATTGTGCACCATTAATTTTTACAATTTTTAGTGACTAAGCATGTTAATTACGTGGTTGTCTTTTGTTCAAGCTTATTTTAATTGCTACTAGGGGGCTGCGCTCGCCAACCCCCATGTTTGTTTTTCCGGATACACACTTTTAAGATTTTTTTTTTTCTTTGAATTGTTTCTATTTCATTAGTTTCACTTTTATTTCAGAACTTCTGTAAAAACAATATTTGGAATCTTTTGTGTCCCAATATGCTGAATCTTTTTAATGAGGTCCGTGAGATGTGTTTAATGTACCATAATTCAGGATAGGTTTCTCTGTTTCGGAATTTCAGCACAGACAAAACAATCGACATCATCAGCAGTTAATAATTTTTTTTGTAAAGTAACCAATAAATGCATTTGAGGTAAATCACGTTTTTGAAATTCTCTGACTTAAACTTCAAAGCCTTACAATATTTACATACTTGTGACATATCATCTATGTCCATATATTCGATCTCTATTCGCCTTTTAGTTATTTCTCTGAGTAATAATTTCTCTTTCTTTGCGATGTTTACTTTCTTTTTTTGACACTCTTGTTTTTTTCTGCTTTCATATTCTGTATCTTCTTCTTCATGTGTTTTGCGCCTACGTTTTTTTTGAGTCTTTTGAATTCCAGTTTTCATTATCTCTAACCTGCTCTGCATGTGTTTGGCCTCCTTATTTTGTAACCTCTTTATGACGTTTTACTTTGTTTTCTACTCTGTTTTTTATTTCTGACCTCGCTTTGCCCTGCTTTTGTTTCAATGACACCTGGTTCATGGTGATTATTTTCCCTTTTGTGAGTAATAATTTCCATTTGTTTGCGCTCCTGTGATCTTTACTTTCTTTTTTTTCTACTTTCTTATTTTCCTACTTTCATATTCTTTAACTTTCTCCACATTTGTATCTCGCTGTTTTTTTTTTTGTTTTGAGCCTTTCGAATTCCGCTGCTTTCATAATCTGCTCTGCATGTGTATGGCGCCAATATTTGTGAATGTGTTTATGAAGTTCTACTTTGTCTTTTACTCTGTCTTTTAATTCTGAGCCTGATTGGACGTGCTTTGTTTCAATTCCACTTGTTACGGGCTGATAATTACTTTCCTTATTTTCTGAATTTGCACCTAGATAATTTTTTCTTTTTTGCTCTTTTTTCTCTCCAACGCTTTTGAGTCTCTTTTCTCCGCACTGTTTCTTCTTCACTTAGTCGTCGACGTTTCATTTATAACATATTGTCCTTATACGCTTTATATGCGCTGAGACCCTGAATCTGTGTGTGCTCAAATCCTTCATAAGACTGAATGTTTTGTTGCCCCGTTGTCTTATTTGACATTGATTGTAAGTAGGGCGTGTCTTGCAAGAATGTCATGTTCTACATCATAAAATGAATTCAAAAGAAGTTAATTAGCAGCAAAAACAGGTCACTAATTAAGAAAAGGGTTAGAATGAAATCCTGCATCCACTGTGGCCCTCCCAGGACTGGAGTTGGGCACCCCTGGTCTAAATATTTCCAAATTTCAAAACTGAAACTTCATTCTCCTTTACTGCAATTGCAGGTACAGTAGATAAAAATGGATATGGTAATGTACTGTACATTGATGCATTTTACCATTATCTAAACTGCGTATTTAACTCAGGATGTGGGGAGTCAGAGCCTAGCCCAGCAGCTTTATACACCGAACTGGAGACAACCCTTAACATGGTGGCGCTTCATCATGGAGAACATTTACTGTATGCACTTCTACACTAACTCACCTTTGACCCATCAACACAACATGCACTTATTTGGATGGATATTTAAATAATTCATCTTAAATGTTAAATTAATTGATAGATTTGTTGTAAAACGGCACTTGATGACCAGTATTTGTCTTAATGATTTGTTTTGTTTCTAGCAACAGCTGTTGATTAGTTTAAAACAAGTAATAACATATTCAGGAAAGATCAAATTCACAAAGATTATTGTTATTGGTCCTTCACTGTTTCAGTTTTGAATTGTTGATCCTGCAAGTGCTTGAATATAAACTGGATTCGAAAAGTTAGTATCCATGGCTATTAACATGCAAAAGTGTTTTTTTTTTTTTTTGTTAAATTGCAAGTGACTAAGCAAGACATTAGTGTAGAACAATTACACTCCATGACAGATCAAGAAAGAATTTTGTGAATTAATATGTAATGGAGATACAGGAAGGCTTTTTTCCCTATTTTTTCTACAGAGCATCTTGAGCGATTCTGGCGTATGTGAACAGCTTAAAGCCACAGGCCCACTTAGTAACTCCTTATAATGGATTTTATTTTTTATAAAATGGGGAGTCATATAAAAGAAAGAACACATCATGACCTTTTTCACTTTTTAAAAAAATTTCCATTAAGGACCCATTGGTCAAAATGTAGGACTTAATGAATCTCTGAATGAGGTGTTTTCGGTTCCACTCTTCAAGTGGATTATTCCACTCTGTGGATTCTGCATTTTGTGTAACCACTTTATTAAACAAGGCCATTTCTTAAATTTAATTTTTTTTTTCACTTTTTGTTTTTCTGTAAGGACTATGTAGTGAATGCAAGTGCCTACGGTCAAAGCATTTTTTTTTAATGAATCTCTAGTTGAGAGGTTTTCAGCCCTGCTGCTTGAATGTTTCTGTGTATGCTTGTATAGCTTTTACAAGTTTCTTAATAAAGGTCAGCTCTTTTATTTAACTCATCTTTCTTTTTAATTAGGTGTTTTTTCCCCCATTTCTAGTATTTCTGACTACATAGAATTTTTTTTCCCTGCGTCAAAACTGTTAGCTTTTTCACAAAGAAGCAAAGCACCTCTCATGAAATCATTGATTACAGATTTTACACTTTTCCTTCTTTTTATTTTCTTACTAATGGGCCTATAAATAGGTACTAATGGTACAAAAGTTCTGACTTAGCTTGCAATATTCATTTTCTCTTTAAGCAGTTGTTTGCTCTACTCCTGAAATTCTGAACCCTAACCCTAACCGTAATTCATGAAGTAAATTTATGATTGGTGTTTAAAGTTGTCTGCATTTGCTATAAAAGTAAAATAGACATTCCTGATCTCAAAATAAAAATCTATACAATTTTTTTCACAATAAAGTAATAGAAATCTAAAACCAGGATTCTTTACATGTGAACAACACACAAAAGCAACTGATTGGTTATTGCTTTTAATAATAAAATGACAAAGAAAACAAAATTGCAAACACTGACATAATTTCCTCAAGATGAGCTTAAAAGTGGTCAAAATCTGAATGTTCGTCAGTTTGTCTTTCTGTGATTACTTTCTCGTATACAAAGTATAGGGGAAGGATAGGAAACATCTAAAAATTTGATTTCGAGATTTTGATGAATCTTAATGTTTTAGACCTCCCTGAGTCTAAAAATACCATTTTTGGAATTATGTCTGTGTGTCTGTCTGTGTGTGTGTGTAAACATGATAAGCTTGAGTACAATTTCACTTAGGTCAACCAAATTTTGCATACAAGTATTAGGTACAAAACATAGATTTCTATCAACTTTTGAACTACTTCTGCCTACTGAAGTGGTACTTTTTTATTCATGCAGCAGCAGAGTCCAATTTATTCAGCTTTGCTTTTATAATAATTGTTCAATATATTATTCATTTGATTTGTTGTTGATGGTTCTTTAATGTACATAATATAAAAATATAATCATCGTCTTGCGGTTTACTCCTCAAATATCCATCCCCATATCTGAGTATACAAGAAAATAAAGAAAAGACCACTCTTGATTTTTCATGGCATAGACTAAATCAGAGTACTACAACACCTCTTAAATGGTTCACTGCATTTGCACTGTCCATTGTTGTAACACAAATGTCTGTTTATTGCAGTGCTATATTGAAGGAATATTAATCTTACACTGGTTTATATTCGGGTGGTATGGTGGCACAGTGATAGCGCTGCTGCCTCGCAGTAAGAAAACCTGGGTTCGCTTCCCAGGTCCTCCCTGTGTGGAGTTTGCATGTTCTCCCCGTGTCTGCATGGGTTTCCTCCAGGTACTCTGGTTTCCTCCCACAGTCCAAAGACATGCAGGTTAGGTGCATTGGCGATCCTAAATTGTTCCTATTGTGTGTGTGTGTGTGTGTCCTGCGGAGGGCTGGCGTCCTGCCTGGGGTTTGTTCCTGCCTTGCGCCCTGTGTTGGCTGGGATTGGCTCCAGCAGACCCCCATGACCCTGTGTTAAGATATAGCAGGTTGGATAATGACTGACTGACTGACTAGTTCTCAAGACTTCCAGTATCTCTAAAACTGACAAGCAATCAGATAAACAAAGTATATTGTAGAACAGCACAGTGATGTCTTTGAGTTACTTGAATCACATCGTGCCTTATGTTTAATGCTGTGGTCTTTTATATGTTTAGTTCTGTATATGCTCACTAATAACAATAATAATTACAATGAGCTAATGTTTAAATGCTTTTTATGCAGCTTGAGCAGTAAATCAACAACAACCATACTTTTCTGCAGAACTGGTGATCAACAATTCATGTGTACACAATGACAGAGCATTCATTTTATCTCTGACCATTCATTGTTCACTCTTATCCTGACATTTTGAATGAATAAAGATTTAAACCTAATTCATGAAGTAATTTAATGATTAAGTTCAAAATTGTCTACATTTGTTTGAGAAGTAAAACAGATATTTCTGACTTCAAACAAAAAACTGAATATAGAAATTAATTGAAATTTTAAAGCACAATGCTTTACATGTGCACAACACAAATAGTAACATATTAAGCATTGTTTTTTAACAGGGAAGATAACAAGAAAACTAAATTACACAAATGCTAGAATGATTTCTTCACTATGAGCTTAAAAGAAGTCCAAAACTGAATGTTTGTCAGGTTACAAATGTCCTGGTCTCATTCTGATTTTGTATCATAGCATAGACAAAATCAGAGCACAATAAGATGGTTTAAATGGTTCACTGCATTTGCATTATATGCTGTTGTAACACAAATATTTGTTTACTGAAGAAATAATCTCTAGTTGGGCAGCTTAGTAAAGAGATAAAAAAAATTCTGTTATTTAATTTAGCATGAAGTTTACAGAATGTTGATTCTATAGCTAGTGGCTGCATGTATTCAACACAGTTTGCTAGCCAGCTTGAAATCTTCTAAATGTGTGTATTTGCAAAAACAATGAAACTCAAATAAATTATCTTAGGAAAATTTAGAATATTGGAATTGTAGAGAAGCCCTCCATCATGTTTTTACTTTTTTCCTTTAATTATCTGGCTATTGTAATTATTAGTCTGTTTATTGTTCTGCTCTCTTTGGTTGACGTAGGCTATGCAGTGGCATGTTTAGAATGTGCCATTATGTTATAACCCTGGTACAGATATTAAATTAGACTAAATGTTACTTGTGTTTAGTTTAAAGAATTATTTTCTTACCTGATCTAGTGACCAAGTCTCATAATGATCAGGTATATCTTCAAAGCCATTGTGTATAGAAGAAAACACAATCATCTAAATAGGTTAACAGGGAAAGATATTTTTTTTGGATTTCCTGCTCATTGTCATTGGAAAATAGTTTATGGAAGGTTACCTTAAAATCGGAAGATAGACTTTATAACTATCTGAAATAGAGATGAAAATGTAATATTTTAATTTCAAACAAAATGAAACAGTGACTTTAAGATGAAGTTTGTATTTTATATATGTTTCAGATAGGTGTCAGATCATTCCTACGTCCTAACACCTGTCCCTCACATACGACATACGGTGGTGTAAGAATAGGAACGGAAAACGGTGAGAAAGGAATTCAGAAATCAAGAAGAAATAAATACTTCTTGAAAAACGGAGTTGTGAATTTTGAGTTTTGGTGGAGACGACAGATAATAAGTCGAAAGATCTAACCCTAGCAAAAGCCACGTACAACTGACCGTGACTGAAGACTTTGCAAACGTGTGTCCTTGGGACTTGTTGCTAGTCATGGAGAAGGTGAGTCTGAGTGGGAATTGTGTGCATTTAAATTTAAAAGGGAGATTGGTTTCGGAAGGAAGGAGAGAGATTTATGTGTTTGGGTAACGATGAGTCTTGCTCCATTGCAAAGACCTTTTCATGGCATGATATTTCAGAGGAGCATAACTACAGCTCCCAGCTTCAGATGAAGGATATGGGGAGGCATGCCAGTTGGTGTGAGGGTGTGTAAAAACTCCTGTGGGTACGTTAGTTGATCATTAGGATCGTCACTGACTACTGTATCTACACTCTTGAAGGTCACTTTTTCACCTTTTATAAGATCAAGAACTTTGTTGTTAATATGTAGAGAATCGTCGTTTGTGATGTTCTGTATTGGTCTCGTAGCAAGTTCTTGGGGTGTTACAGTCAAGAAATTAATATCACCGTAAAGTTGAGCAACTGGGTCTTGTTGTGGTAAACATTGAGAAGGTAGTTCTGCCGTATGTCTAGTTTTACCTTCCCGAAAAGCCATTGAAAAAATTGAGTTTCACTTTCAAGAGCTCTCATATTTTTTGTGAGTTTTAGGACTTTCATTTCGTTCCACAGCCTGTGTTTGTTGATGAAAGAGGCAACGGTGAGGGCTCGAGTACCACGGAAGATAACTTGCAGTATTTGGCAGAAATTAGGGATATTGTCGTTCGTTTTATAACAAAGGCTTAGGAAACAACCGTCGCAGTATAACCAAAATAGGAAGGAGCGAAACGAATAGCAAGGAGCGAAACCAATGCCAATGGTCGACAGAGTACCTTCCTGTAGCAGGCTACGGAAAAGACTCCCAGGCGCACACATGGCTGAAGTGAAAGGTCATGTGGTCAGGCTAGATATAGGGCAGTGAGGTGACACCAATGGGGTCATGAGAGAGGAGCGGGTAACAGCGTAGTCCGAAGGAGGAATACGAATTGAGAAAAACGGCATGGGGTTGTATGGGAGGCCTCAGGAAGCGTGAAGAAGGGTTTGGAAGAGCAGGAATAGGAATCGAGAAATGCTGTGTCGGCTGGGTGTGGGCGGGACCGCTTTTGAAGAGGGAGCCGGACAAACCAGAAGAGAAATATATATAAGAGATGAACAGTTTGTTTTCATGTTTAGCACATAACTAAAGTATGCATTTCTTTCCACAAGTAATATTTACATATTTTTGATTATTATTTCTACTTTAATTCATTCTAAGTTTCAGGCTTAATATTATCTAAAAAGCATAATTTTTTATTAAATAATCTGGTAACTGTTTCAAAGTATACTACTTGAGCAATAAAATGGTTAAAATCTTTGTGCAACCACCTCAGTTCAAAAGTTCAGGTCTTTGAAAAGAACTTGAAAAGTGTATTTAGTTCAAAATTTTAGAAGTTTAAGCAGATCTTAATAAAAAATGGTTTAAACTGATTTTTATCCATTTCAGTTTATTGCTTATATTTGTTTAATGTTCCAAACTAACAGACATATTTTTACAAATTATTCTCAATATTTTTCTGCCTGGGTGTTTCCAGTCGATTTCTGGCCTGATCCAGTTCTTAGGTCGAGCTTTCACTAGTGAGCCAGGGTGGTCAATTTTCTTGTCATCATGCAATTACTTACTTTTCTTTATCTAGAATGGCTTATTCCAAAGCAAATTGAAACATTGCTGCTCTGGCCTAATTAGACTTTTCTGGATTTGAGACAAAAAATACAAGCTTTCATATAAAGTATACGTTTTTAATTTTTGAATATAAAGAATTATTGTTGTTAAGATCTTTCATGTGGCTTCACCTCAATGACCTCACCTGTCCCACTGGTCCCGACTACAAGTGAGGTTTTGCTATTGCCCGACACTTTTTTGTAAATGGAATCCCACCTTTTGTAAAATGTTAATACTACATGTTATCTTTAATATAAACACACATATCATCATTTACTACTTATTTTGATGTAAGAAAATTCAACACATATCAGTTAAGTAATGCTTTATGTGATATCAAAATGCATTGTCTGATTTGCTTGCAGTTTAAACTTAACTATTACCATTAGTTACTCATTAATACAAAACCAATGTAGTGTTCTGTAAGAATATATTTATTGGTACTTTTCTTGCTGTTTGTCAAATCCCTAGCTGTGTTCCCTATACCTTGCAAAATTTGTGTTACTGTCACTAATCTTTATATATAATACGCTACAGTGGCTGTTTGTTTGTCTGTCCAGGATTTTAAATCCCCTGTAGCTCGCAAACCGTTTAAACTATTGACCTGAAAGTTGGTACACATATACTATGTGACGTCTACTAAACGCTTTCGGGGTGATGATTGACCTCCAAGGTTACTCCTCTTTTTATTTTATTGTAGAATCAACTTTCGGCAGCAGACAGCAGGGGGTCTTGCGGCGCATGTGTAAGTGCACCGTTCTCACCCCTACCACCTTCACAGTCACTTCCCCTACTTCTTCATATCTTAAATCATTCTTGAGGCAAACTGAAGACTTAAGTGCCAGCTTAAGTGAAAAATTAAGGAAAACATACTAAGTAATTGCAACAAAAACACTGACTTAATCAGTTTTTACATGAAAAGATGCAGACAAAAGAAGAGAAGAAGCGGACGAAGAAAAGAAGAGCTGCTCAGGAAACAGCAAGCGCAACAACCTCTGAGCAAACAAATGCTAAATGTGCAGAGAAAGAGAATGAAAACTAGGAATGCTCAAGTCAAGTGTATTCACTGCATGTTATCCTGCAGTATGCCGTTACTGGTACTAATATATCAGTCAGAATTTGGAATTTCACTTAGGGAACAAATGTAACAGTTTGCATTGGTTTAAAAGTGAAGTCTAATCAAACAGGATTTTATTTATAGTGTGGCAGGAAAGGTTAAAGGTTTTTTAAGAGGATTTCTTTCTTTTTTCAACAGAATCATCAGAAACAGGCAAGAGGGAGTATAATAAGATTTTTTCCCCAAAACTAAAATTTTGACCAGTGTTGAATTTAACACTATCAAGGCAGGTATCGGTAACAGTTAACACACACAGAATTGAAGGCTAATCAACAAGAAAAATCACCTAGAATGTATTAGTTTTATCCACTAGCTGGCAGCAAAGAGATAAAGATGAATCGACATTCATTTTCATTACAGCATCGTGTCAAATGCCGGTAGCCGCTCTCATCAGAAGAAATCCTCTGCCAGAGATGTGTTGCGTTTGTCGTGGACTCGGATTCTGCACTCTCAGATGAGCATTTTGAACTGTTGGAGGAAAATGACAATGAGAGTGGTGCTGAAAAACTGTTTTGTTAGTTTTATGTTTTTCACAGTCTGGGTAATAGAAAGGAGTTTGACAAAACAAGAGTTAAAATCAAAGCTGGGAATTTAAAGCCAATAGCTTAAATATTAAAGTACTAGGGCTGGGAGTTGATAAAAAAATTAACTAATTAATCACATAAATGTATGAAGTTAATCACGATTAATGTAAAACATGTAATTATAAAATACAAAAATCGTGAAGTAAATAAACACTGTCACTGTAAATCTTAAATGTATCATTGTGAACTGCATAATATAAAATGTTAAACTTAAATTATTATATTTCATAAAACTTTTAAGGACAGTATATAAATGTGGTACTGGATGTGTATGTAATTCTTTAGGTACACACTTAAGTCATTTGTACTATTGTTTTGGAATGTTTTAAAAAAAATACAAAAATGATGCCCTGACTAAAGCATTGCCAAAGGCGTTTGCTTCATTGCTGGCCCTGGATGCAGCATTATTTTTTTCACGTGTTAACTTTCCCAGTCCTGCTAGCCACAAAAACTGTATAATTTCCTCTGTGCTTTCCTTTGAAGAAATGAAAATGTATACTTCCGACATTTTTACTCCCTGTTATTAGTAGTTCTTTTTCTTGGATATGTAGAGAAAATAAACAGAGAACAAAGCAGAATTCTGTGATACCCTTGTGTCAAATCAGTTTTCATTGCAAGGCCAATAATATCCACCTTAATAAAAGGATAAGGGTCTCTGTGTCTGTCAATTTTTCTGTCAAGTTGCCATGTGTCTGTCATTCCAGCAGATGGTGCATCACAAACATTAACACAGCTTTTACAGATCCCATACCAAATGGCATATAATAGAGACTTATGCATTGAGTGGTGCACTACAAACGTTAACGCTGACGTCTACATTGATTATTTAGATTTCAACCTATCTTAGATGGGTAGCACAGCTAGTGTTCCCCATAAAGTAACTAGCTTTCTTGGTCCAGGTGAACCTACAGGTGCCATCACCTTTTATTCTGAACATTCAAGGCAAGAGAACTGAGAGCAGATTTTAGTAGAGAATTCTAAAAGGCAATTGTTCAGAACACTGTTTGAATAAAACACACAACAAATGTTGGATCAGAACACCATGACACATTTTTACTATAAGTGATGCTAAACTAATAACATATTTCTTGGCCCTTTTTAACAGAATGTATTAATAGAAATAGTGACTTTTTTACAATATAGAGAATTACAGTAATCCCTTGCTATATCGCGCTTCAACTTTCGCGGCTTCACTCTATCGCGGATTTTATATGTAAGCATATTTAAATATATATCACAGATTTTTCGCTGGTTCGTGGGTTTCAGTGGACAATGGGTCTTTTAATTTCTGGTACATGCTTCCTCAGTTGGTTTGCCCAGTTGACTTCATACAAGGGACGCTATTGGCAGATGGCTGAGAAACTCCTGAAATATATTGTGAGCATGGGGGCTGTTCGCACCCCTAGAAGATACGGCCGCTCCTCAAAAAACGCTGAAAGACTACCTTCACATTGATCCCTTCTTTGCTGGTCTTACTTGTGGTTGCTTTGTTGCGCGATATGCTTCCCACACGGTGCTTCACATACTTAAAAGCTCAAACAGCACCTACTGATTTTTGATTGTTTGCTTTTCTCTCTCTTGCTCTGACATTCTCTGCTCCTGACGGAGGGGGTGTGAGCAGGGCGGATGTTCGTACCCCTAGAGGATATGGACGCTCGTCTAAAAAGTGCTGAAAGACTACCTTCACATCGCTCCCTTCCTTGCTGGGCTTACTTGCAGCTGCTTTGTCAAGCAACATGCTTCCCGCACGGTGCTTCGCATACTTAAAAGCTCGAACGGCACCTATCGGTTTTTGATTGTTTGCTTTTCTCTCTCTCTCTCTCTGACATTCTCTGCTCCTGACACGCACTCCTTTGAAGAGGAAGATATGTTTGCATTCTTTTAATTGTGAGACAGAACTGTCATCTCTGTCTTGTCATGGAGCACGTTTAAACTTTTGAAAAAGAGACAAATGTTTGTTTGCAGTGTTTGAATAAAGTTCCTGTCTCTCTACAACCTCCTGTGTTTCTGTGCAAATCTGTGACCCAAGCATGACAATTTAAAAATAACCATATAAACATATGGTTTCTACTTTGCGGATTTTCACCTTTCGCGGATGGTTCTGGAACGCAACCCCCGCGATCGAGGAGGGATTACTGTACTTAAATTCCACCTTTTAGCTACTGGGCTTCTAAATTTTGATAAAACAACTAGTTAAGGAGGCCTAGTACTAGCAATTAAATTAAGGTGGAAGGCCTACAGGATTAGTTGTGTGCCACATAATTTAGGTGCTTATTTGTCCATTTAAATGCAGAAATGTCTATTTGTTATTTTGTGAAATGGAATTGTGGCAATCAACATGACCAGCTTTTGCTATCTCTTTCCTTGCCTCCATTGCTACTTACTATTTTCATTAGAGAAAAATGAACAAAGTAGTGCTGGCCATGGAATAAGATATGTTTGAGATTTGTAGGCTTCCACAGAGACAGACCAACAGAACTAAACCAAATGTTTATGTTTCAGATGTGGAAATTAGTATTTGCTGCACCATATTATAATATATCTGGCATGGGTAAACTGGTCAGTGTCTGTCAGCTTTTGTTTATCAGAACATTTATTTTTTGAAAAACATGAGTTTTTGTGTTCTTTTTCATTATTAACTAGCTTTATCTTTTCATTATGATGCATGGTATATTTCTATTGTTTGCTTCATTAAGGAGATTGATGCTTTCTGAATTCCTCTTTTGGGAGCAGTCAAGACAAAACATATACTTAATGAATACTCTTGTAGTAGAGTTAAATATATATGTGTGCTTATGTATATAAATATCATCTTTGTGCTTTTTGTAAATTTTATATGCACACCTATTCTGTCTTCAGGGATAAGCACTATATAATAAATTGAAAATTAACTGTTTTATGCTTCATATGATGCATTGAAGCTTGCTCGGTTCATTGTGCATTTTCATTTCTGTTTCATTGTTTTTGCAAGAATTATAGCTCATTTTAGAATAAACGACTTCTAGTCAGGGTGTAGAAATGTGAATGGAGATAATACATTGTCCCATGAAATATGCTTAAAACAGTTTTTATGTTCTCTCCCAGTGATACTCACTCATCAAACAGAACAAAAGTTATTTCACATTTTAATGTATATTTTTGACTTCAGAGAAGACAAATCACACACCTAATATGATGTGTAAAACACATGAGAATAACAGTGTAGTTAATCAGTCAATCGTTAAATCAGCTTTTAACTTATACAGACCAAAACCAGGAAATATTATCATAGAATAAAAGACAAGACTAATACTTATAAAGTCAATCAAATGAAATTTAAAGTTAAAACATCTTAAAAATGAAGATATTAAAAATGCAACATAGTCCAGATCTGCAAGGAGTTTACAAAAGATCTAACATCAAGGATGAAAAATGCATCCTATAAACAGAGAATCATTTTAAAAAGTAGTTGATCTAAGTCTCTAAAATCAAAGAGAGCCCATTTAAAAGTAGTAGATATGGTCTTGGAAAGCTGATAAAAAAGAGAATTCTACATGCCAAGACAAAGTAACTTCAATCAAATGAAACCACATTTAGACAGACATCACAATCATTAGAGAAACCATGAAAGATTATTTATTGTGCTAACTTTGGGGACACATCTGAGGGGAACTGGGGTCACACAACATCTGTCAGAAAGCACCTAGAGGTTTATAGTCCTGTTTTATTTATTTTGGAATTCTGGGATTAGCAAAACAGCATTTTTTTTACTCATGTATCAGGTCATAAACAAGAACGAGGACAGGTCCAGACTTTATTTGAAACAAGATGTAGCAGGAAAGTTCACAGAGCAGGTGTGCTTTAGCGCCTCAAACAAGGAGACATTCTCAACCAACAGCAATACATGAGCTATTTGGCATGAAATAACAAATCCCAGGGAACTTTTTAGCCTATGCAATGGTTTTTTAGATAATAGCTAATTTATCTAAAGTCTCATCCTTAAAGGACCTCAGAGCATTCATTTTAACAACATAACTGGCTTTGAGTTTCTTCTAGTCTTGCAACTCAATCTCTATAACAAAATGCTCCCAGTTTTAAAACAGAATCGACCTCACATTTAATCTGCATCCCTACCTTCACTTGTTAAATTGATAATATGGCTCAAGTGTGCTTTGATGATTAATGTCATAAGCCATTTGTTAAAATTGGCATTATTCTTTAAGAAATAGTGTCAGACTAAAACTATGTGAGTAACACACTTTTTTAGGTTTCAAATATCACAGGAACATGTAAGAACAGAAGAAGCAAGACACTGAATGTAGATAAAGGCTTCTTGGCAAGAGGACTTGTGATAAAAGTATAAGAAAGCAAGAAAATACTTTTTATTATAAAACAGCATGCGAGTAATCTGACTCTACTGATACAGGAGATGCCAAAGATTGAATTAAATCTAACAAGGGCAATGGCCTGCAATGGACTGGTGCTGCAGTCAAGGGTCGGTCTGTGGTCTGTGAACTGCTGCCCTGACACACTCTGACTTTTCCTGATTTATTCATTAAAGGAGTGTGTGGAATTGATAAAGAAAAAAATCCAATGTGCCTTCTTTGAATGCAAAACTGTATCACAGGAAAGCAAAGGAATGAAAATACATGTGAAGTACAGGATTTGGTGAATACAAGAACTATCGTTCACCCTTCTGGTTATAGGTTTAATTTTATGAGATGCACTGTGTGTAAATGTATCTGATCCATAGCAGGTTAGCAGTGAATGAATAAGCAGCAGGTAAAACAGGGAGCTGCAGTTAAGGGGAGGTAAAATAACTGTAATGGTATTGCAGTTATCACCAGCTTCATATGTATTGTTTACATGGTCCGTATAGCTCCTGGAAAAATGGGAAAGTCATGAAAAATTAACAAGCCAAAATTAAGTTTTGAAAAGTACTTGAATTTCTCAAAAAATGGAAATGGTATTTAAAAGTCATGGAAAATATTAAAGCGAATTCCAATAATTGCATATAAAACATTTCATATTTCAGCAATAAAACACCTACATCTCACATTAATATCACTTTTAATAACCTTATGCATTAATATCACCGTGCGCTGTGTTCTGTGCTAGCGCGTGTGTGTCCTGGTTTAGATACATTATGTAGTAGCCATTACTCTGCATATCAATTATTAGTGTTGAGTTAGTGTTAAGTGGTAAATAGTTACCAAGTTAATTACACTGTGTATGTTAGACGTGTGATTTATCGAGCAGTGAAAATGCCAGGAAAGTGTGTGTTTAACTTGAAATGTTTGGGTAATATTGTCACAAATGATTGGCCTCAACAAGACAAATCAAAAAAGCATATGGCTGGGTGTCTTTACTGCATGAAGAAATTTGACATTGAGAATATGAGCAAGTGCGCTTTGAAAATCCATATTTAAGGAAGTAAACATTGGCAAGTGAAGAAGAGCCAGTAATTCCGTTAAGAATATTTTAGGACCTTTTGGGGAGCTGTCGTCACATCTGACTACCGACCAGTGGGCTGTACAAGTGCCAGTAGTGCTAGTGAAAGTACTAGTCGGGCTAGTGATAGCCCTACTATATCACCATCTTTGTCTTCATATATGAGTAAAAGTGAATGTCTGAAATCCTTTGGATGTTAAATGTGATGGACAAGCATTATTCATACAAGTCATGCTGAAGATAAAGGTAACCTTTTTTAGGAAATGTCTCCTGATGGAGAGTCGTGCAGTGTGTATGGATGTCCTTCCCAAGATATACCACATACTTTTCATCTTCAACAATTTTTTAACCTAAAATATACAAGAATATTTTTTAATGATCATTTATTTGGTCACTAACACCCCAACACAATAAAGTTTTTGTATTTGTACATGTGCTTTAAAGATGAATTGAATTGACTTGAATTCCTGTATTGTCATTGTACTGTGAGATTCAATGTTCAAGTCCTTCCCCAAACCATAATCTTCCAACAAAATGAGAAAAATAGCACAATAAAATGTAAAATATGAAAACATAAGTACAATGTATATATACACATACGTGCAAAGTTCTCTACCGGGAGCACTTAATGGAATAAGTGTGTTTATAGCTCTTGGGATGAAACTGTCTCTGAGCCTCGAGGTCCTTACATGCAAAGCTCTATAGCATTCGTTGGATGGGATAAGTTCAAATACACTATGGCATGGGTGAGTGGAATCCATGAAGATGCTGATGGCTTTCCTGAGGTAGCATGCGCTGTAGGGGTCCTCCAGGGCTGGAAGCTGCACCCTGACAATCCTCTACGCTCTCGACACAACCCACTGTAGAACTTTCCAATCAGCAGCCGTGTAGCTGAGATACTACACACAGATACATTGGGCTACTGCTCTCTGTGGTACAGTGGTAGTAGATCAGCAGCACCTGTCGAAGGAGGCCAGCTATCCATGAATAGTCATTGGTAATATATTTCTCCAGGAACCTGAAGCTTGAAATTCATTCCACCCTGTCCCCATTGATGAAAATTGGAGCATGATCCTTATCACATGATCTTCTGAACTCCTTGGTCTCGTGTGTGTTGACAGACAGGTTGTTTACTGATCTCACCAGATTTTTCACCTCTGCTCTGTTGGCTGATTCATCATTATTAGAAATTAGCCCAATCACTGTTGTGTCATCTGCAAATTTTATGAGGTTATTGGTGGTATATGCAGGCATACAATCATGAGTGAAAAGGGAGTAAAGGATGGGGCTCAGTATACAGCCTTGTGGTGTGCCCATGATCAGGATTTAGGTAAAGGAAAAATGGGGCCCAGCCATACCACCTGATGGCGTTCTGACAGGAAGCTAAGGATCCAATTACATAATGGTATGCTGAGGCCTAACTGGTGCAGTTTATGGATAAGCTGGGAGGAGAAAACAGTATTGAAAGAAGAGCTATAGTCTAGGAATACCATCCTCACGTATGTGCCCTGAGACAGGGCTGTGTGCAGAGCTAGAGAGATGGCATCCTCTGTAGGTCTATTAGCTCTGTAAGTAAATTGATACAAGTCCAGGAAGGGGAGGATGTTAGCTTTAATGTAAGAGAGACTCAGTCTTTCAAAGCACTTCATTATTATCAGGGTCAGAGCGATCGGACGATAGTCATTCATATTACTGGTAATGGTTTTCTTCAGCACTAGCACAATAATGGCTGACTTGAGGCATTCAGGGAACATTTTCCACAGGAGAGATTAAAGATATTTGTAAATACCTCAGCAAGCTGCTCAGCCCAGTGTCTTAAGTACCCATTCTGAAACTCCATCTGGACCAGCAGCTTTATGTGGATTGACCCTTGGCAGCATATACAATGCTCAATCCAAACATGACTTTTTTCGTGATTTATTGGTTCTTTTCCTTGCACACACCAAAATATTGGTAAGAGCTGGCTCTGTGCACACCACATGTATAATAGCACATTCATGGTCCAGAAAATGTTGCATTTGTTTTTAAAAATGTAGCAACCCTGCCGAGAATTACATAAATAGTGCATAACTTTATTGTTACTTTGAGTAAATAGTGTGAATTGCAACGTCAGTTTTTGTAAACAGTCAGCCATGCAGAGATGTATTGTTCTGTAAAGAAAGTCACAAGATACCATCGTTACTTGTTAGATACTGAGATAACAAGAAGGCAGGAAATTAAAGTTAAAGAAAATGTAAGTAACATTTAAAAAAAAGATTTGAAACACTAAATAGTTAAAATTTAAATAAAAAACACCAAAGCAGAATGCAAAACCTGTCACTTAATAACCAGAAGATGCTAACAGCAAGAGTGCATTTAGCTCACATATTATTGCTACCCCTTCAAAATGCAACTCACCCATTTAGTAAAGTAGTACCAGGGGAGGCCAACAAGGAACCTACAGAATAAAACTCAACTTCCAGATAAAGTTATTTCAACTGCACTCAGAATATCTACTGATACTTACCAGTCTTACTGCAGGCTACTTGTATATTGGCAAAATGTTCAATTTCGAGCAGAATGGTGGCACGTTGGTTAGCACAGCTGCTTCACGAATCCAGTGCCCTACCTTTGAATCCCTTGCATGGTCACTGTTTATTAGTAGCTTGAATGTTCTCTCAAAGTATGCAGGGTGCCTTATCTGAAAAGGCTTGATTTCCTCTGAAACCTTAAACGTTATATTAGATCATCCTCTGATTCCAAATTGTATTCAATTGGATTAAGCAAATATAGTGTTGGCTAAAAGCAATTTAGCAATTTGTTAAGAGTAACATTAAATAGAGTTTATTTGGAAAGCAATGATACAAAAATAATTGTTCCAAAAAAGTAAGTACACCCTTGGCCTCAGAAGCTGGTATTGCCCACTTAAGCAGAAATTACTTCTTGTTAGCATACTGCATAACTGCTCAATAGTCTCTGACATTGACTTTGTGAAATTTTTACAGAACCTCCATGCACAATTCCTTCAGTTGCAAGATGTTTGATGTTTTTTTTGCATGTACTGCCCATTTCAAAAACCCCCCACAACATTTCAATGGGATCCAAATCTGGGCCTTAAGTAGACCTGTCTATAACCCTTGTCAATGCCTGAAGGATACGCAGAGTCCAAAGGAATGGTGGTGGAGCCAGCCAGGCAACCCGTTTAATTCTAACAATTCAAAAAACAGCCTGTTGCCTGAAAGAACAGAAATTCGGTCAATATAGTCCCTTAACCGTGGTTACAGCAAAATAGCTTAGGAGCTCTGTACTTGTTTGTGTAAGGTCTAGGTTCAGACTGTGATGTCTTCCCCAACACAGACTCAATTTTAATACTGACCCAGATGGACATGGCTGGATCAGTCTTTGTTGGGGTTCCTCCAGGAACTGCAGGTGGAAGAAAAAAGTGAGTTAACAATATCACCACATATTGGTTTGGGCTGGTATTGCTTACCTTGCTTCAGCCTTGAAGGTGATGTCCAGGCACACATACAAGACACCCTCTGTTTTTTATTTTTGAGCCATTCTTTGGTGGATTTTCTAGTTTGCTTTGTAACAATATCACATTGAAAGGTCCATTTCTGGATCAAGTTCAACTTCGAGACAGATGGGCATACATTCTTCTCAAGCACACTTTGATATGATGTAGAAATGATAGTTGACTCAATTATGGCAAGCTGCCCAGGAACTAAGGTAGCAAAGTAACCTTGAACTAGAAAATTTTCACCACCAATCATCACACCTGGTGTGTTGTCTACCTCCTGAAATGCTGTCTTTGGTTTGAAACAGAATGTCTACTGTTACTGTGGCCAGACAACACAATCTTTGATTCATCTGTCCAGTGCACATTGTTCCAGAACATCTGGTATTTGCCTCTGTGTTCAATGACAAACTGTAGACTCTCTCTAATGTTCTTTTTGGACAGCAAAGGATTTATCATGGAACACTTCATATGCAGATCAGATTTTTACAATCTCTTTCTAATTGTACATGTTTGCACTTTGACACCAGCTTTTGTAAGAGTTACCTGCAAATCACATGATGAAATTTTGGGGTTCTTAGAGAGACTTCTTTTAATATCATATGGTCAGCTCCTGGGCTGTACTTAATAGGTTGGCCACCAGTGGACAAATTAATAGTTGTTTTAAATCTATGCCACTTGTTAGATGCTTTTTCTTAAGGTGGAATGATTGAGTTCAAATAATTTGTTGATCTTTTTAAATCCTTTGTCAGACTTATAGGCATTCAAAACCTTTCTGTGGGCCTTAGAGAGTTATTTTGATCTTAGCATGATGACACTGCACACATACAGTAAATAGCAAAGAGAACACCAGGAGCAAGATTTCTGTGGTTTCAAATAAGACAGGTTCCACCTGAATACACTCTAAGGAGGTTTTAATCATTGGCACCTAATATGGAACATGTGAATTTAATTTTATAGATTTGAAATGTAGGGGCATAATTACTTTTTCCATGTGACAATTCTGCATTTTTGTTCATTTAGATTATGGGATTGAATACAGCATGCTAATTTTATGTGTCATATTTTCAAGTATATCACCTTTACCCATTGGTACTGTTTGCATGAAGATCTATCATTGTCTGTTCAAATATGTTGAAACAGTCAACATTTTCATGGGGAATACTTACTTTTATCATATGAATGTATATGGTGAAACTACAAGTATTATATATCAAAAATGTGGTAGGGTTATTTGTTTATTGCTATTGACATCCAAAGCTATTGATTATGAAATGCCTAATGTCTGCTCTGTGTAGTGCCTCAAGAATTATATTAATCTGATTATGAAATTTACAATAGTTCTTTCTGAAATAAAATCATTCTATGGATCTCAAGTTGCGTATAGGAAAATAAGCCAAACCAAAGCATTGAAACCTTAGAAGAAAGCACTATGAATCTTAAATATCTAAACCAGATAACTAGTACATTCTAAATCTTTGAGGTGGTGTCAATTAATGGAGGGCAAGGGCAAGGGTTAGGGCAAAACTAATCATTTAATGATTCACCTCATCCTTACTTGTATTTATACAGTACAGTAATCCCTCCTCGATTGCGGGGGTTGCATTCCCCCACGATAGGTGAAAATCGGCGAAGTAGAAACCATATGTTTATATGGTTATTTATATATTGTCATGCTTGGGTCACAGATTTGCACAGAAACACAGGAGGTGGTAGAGAGACAGGAACTTTATTCAAACACTGCAAACAAACATTTGTCTCTTTTTCAAAAGTTTAAACTGTGCTCCATGACAAGGCAGAGATGACAGTTCCATCTCACAATTAAAAGAATGCAAACATATCTTCCTCTTCAAAGGAGTGCACGTCAGGAGCAGAGAATGTCAGAGAGAGAGAGAGAAAAGCACACAATCAAAAACCGATAGGTGTTGTTCGAGCTTTTAAGTATGCGAAGCACCGCCGGACAAAGCAGCTGCAAGGAAGGGAGCAATGTGAAGGTAGTCTTTCAGCATTTTTTAGAGGAGCGTCCATATCCTCTAGGCCAGTGTGCGAACAGCCCCTCTGCTCACACCCCCTCTGTCAGGAGCAGAGAATGTCAGAGAGAGTGAGAGACAGAGAAAAGCAAACAATCAAAAATCAATACGTGCCGTCGAGCTTTTAAGTATGCGAAGCACCGTGCGGGAAGCATGTCGCTTGACAAAGCAGCTGCAAGGAAGGGAGCAATGTGAAGGTAATCTTACTGTATATTGTTTTGTATTGAGCACATTCTGTAGGTGGATTAATTCTTTAGGTATTGTCTCTGGGTGGCATTGGGTCATTCACCACCAAAATTAAGTTAGAAAATACCCTCAAGGTCAAAATGGCAAAGGTTATCTGAAAAACACATACTGGATGCATTTGGGTCTAATGGTTGCTACAGGTTACATGAATTTTCAGATCTGTACTGGACTCGTTGCCATAAGTAGTAGTCTATGGTGATGGTGCCAGCAAAATCAGTGTTTTATCAAGGTGACCCCATAAACCATGAACATATATGTTTTTAGGTCCCTGAAATATATCAATTAGCCCTGTAAACATAAAATGTAATGCAAGCAAAATACAGTGATTTAAACATGTTTAAACATTCAGCCATCATCCCTATGTCCAAATCAGCATTTTTCATAGGATTAACTTTAGTTTCAGTTCAGGGTATAATGTAATACTGTACTTTACTCACTCATTGGCTGACCAGCATTACTAACTAACTAGAGGCTACCTAGTTAATGGATCACAAATGGATTATTAGTTTTGGTAAAGCTAGTATCAGATAATGGCTGCTTGACCCTTGGAACCCTTAGACCACAACCTACTTTGCCACAATATGAGATCCAAAGTTAGTTACACCAAAGTTTACTCCAACGACTTGGGGCTAAGCCAGTGACAAAGGATTAGGAGGACAACACAACAACAACAACAACAACATGTAAACCCCACCAAATATCAAATAGCATATACAGTATCTGGAGACCAGTTTAGTGTGACTTCTCACAACTGAATGATTGAAAAACATACCCACCTAACATTTAACCAGCATAAGGGTAAAAGCTCTGTGCTAAGTATGCCAGACCTGTGATGACAGAAAACTGTTAACATTCTCAACGGGGTGTTTGTGCCTGAATGTTACAAACTGAAAGAAATGTGACCAGAAAATTCAATCTGTATATACTGTATATATATAATCCAACGTCTGTTTGTCTGTATGTCTGTCCAAACTTCTTAACAGTTTTAGATCTTTTTTTTTCTAAAATTCGCTTGAACATTTAGGTTGATTTCACAATTTCTCTCATTACACTTAGCATCATAGTTCGCTTGTGGCAGCGATCTGTTCACACGAAAATGAGAGAGCGGCTGCGGGGTGTTACCTCCTCACTCACATGCTAGCCAATGTTCGAGTCAGTCTGAGGTAGCATTCGTGAGAGGGTTTAAATCCCTCACTTTTCTCTAATTGGGATGGACATGCCCTTTCAATTCAAGAGATTACAGTTCCCATTGAAGCTTTGCTTTGCAATGTCAATTAACAAGACCAAGGGACAGACACTCAAGTTGGCAGGGGTTGATCTTAGCTCACCATGCCTCTTGCACGGTCAGCTTTACATCACTTTCTCCCGGTTTAGTTCCCCAAGAAACCTATATGTCCTCGCTCCAATAGCAAAACCAAAAATATTGTATATAATGAGGCCCTTGGATATGAAAGCTATCAATATAAATTCTTCTCAAAGCAAATTGCATTTTTTTCCAATTTCTTTTATTGATTTTTAAAGTTTGTTCTGTTTCACTACTACGTGGGCGGAGCTAGTATAAAATAAGTTTAAAATAAGGAATTTATATTGATCTTATTGTTATTGCAAATAGCATCAATATTCCAAATGAAGTGAAAATGAAAAAAAGCAAAAAGCCCACAATGCCTTTCAACAGGTATTCAGTACCTCAATTTCATTGCAAATTGAAAACCAGACTCCTCAAAAGCACTGAAGTTTTTAATGTTTACTGTAAATAAAGTCCTAGCAATGGTCCTCTGCTGCTGAAACTTTCAATGACAATGCAATCAAAGCTATCAATGTTAAGCTACTGAATGTGAACAAACTGAATTATAATTTATGTATTAGACATTTATTTTTAATGTAGAACTTGGAAAATGCTTTACTGTCTTCTTGCCTGGAAAAATAACATTAGTGTAGATACTTATATATGGGAGATACTTTAATCCTTTCAGCTGAAGGATTTGAGGTAAATGGCTGAAGCCTCAAAGTCTTGTCATGCCGAACAGAAGTGAAATGTATTCCGGGAAAGCTGAAAGTCAAATCAGGATTCAGAGTATTTTACCAAGTAAGAAGCTTAGAATGTTTTGTATAGCCAGTCTGCTTGCAGTTTTGAGTAGCTTTTGATTCTAATGGGAATCAACCTTGAGCTTTTGTGATAATGAATTAGAACCATTTTCTATGATTTGAGAATGTGTCTGTTCTGCTAGTGAATTAAAAAACAAGTGTGTATGTTAATTTGGGCAAAAAGTGGGGAGAGAAAGTGGCTTCCTTTTATTAGTTCTCTCAGTTTCAGTTTAGTTGGAATGGGTCTTTGTTACAAAAATGGAGAGTTTAGTTCAGTTGTTTTGTGGCATGTTTGTAAAGAGCTCAGCTCAGCAGCAAATATGGATATTAAAATGGAGCTTGCAAAGTGATTAGCTGTTGAATATTTTCCAGGGAGCTCAGTCTCTGGCAAGAAATCTTTCTTTTCATTTCTCGAATAAGGCTACATAACTTGTACCTAAAGAAAGAAACCATCTGGGAAATGCCATCTGGGACTGAATATAGACTGCGTAGAATCAGAGACTGAATGAAGGCTCTATAAAATTCTTTGTATTGCTTCTATTTACTGTTATTGGTTATTATTAAGCCTGAGAAAGTTAACATGTTCATTTTCGCAATTTATGTGGCCTGTTTAATGCTTTAAAAAATATTATCGCATCCTGGACTGGCAATAAGGCAAATGCCTCAGACAGTGCTTTGGTCAGGGTGGCATTTTCATGTATTTCTTTTTAACATTACGTAAGAATAATACAAATAAGTTAAGTGTGTACATCCAGTAGCATATTTTAAGTAAAACTTTCATTTAAAGGTTTAAAGTTTTGTATTCACTGTTCACAATGATATGCCACATGTCAATATGTAGCACTGGTGCTCATTTTCTTGATTTATACATACTGACATAGGTGCAGGGGAGTGGGAGGAAAGGGGGGTAGAGGTGGGTTTTTGGCAGTCCTGGTGCAATGCTTTTTTTTTGCATTTCATATTTCTGTACGAAGGTTGAATCAATGTCCTATTAGATAAGTGCTAAATAAGTTATCTTTGAGCGGCACTAAAACCAAAGTAAGTCTCTAATACCCCTGTATTAAACTCACCAGTCTGCCACCCAACTTACAGTGCTGACTGCACTAATATAATGCCAAAATTCTATGAAACAGAAGTATAATGATTATCCCTACCCATGATTCAAGTTTGCAGTATCCACTAATTTATACAAAGAATGCAACATGACCATTCAAGTAAGGCATGGTGTCAGTTTTTAAACGAGATTGCAGCTACATAAATCTTTTTTAGCTGGCCAGGATCAAAGGTATAGGTAGAGCAGTGTTTTCTAAACATTTGTCTGTGTTGGCACACTTTTTGTAACTCAAAACAATGGCTAGGCACACCATGATTCTACCAATCACAAAAGCATTACATGTTAAACCATCTGAAGGAGCGGAACAGGGTGTACCAAAAAAAGCAGCTAGAAGATTGCCATTCAAAGACACAGCTATTAGTGAGCACTTTGGGTGCATTTTCCAGCGGCTTCGACCCTTTACCTGCTCAGGCAGGCAGTCCCCTCTGTGCCTCACTTCAGAGGCAACTTGTATACCCAGTGTCCCTTGGCTTTGCAGGAGTCGCTGGTGAACGTGCACCCAAGCAGATAGAGCCCCAACATGTCTCCTGGCTGCTAAAGCGCTCTCTAAGTGCTGTGTCTATAAAACGGTGATCACAGAGACTTTTATGTCAGCTTCTCTAGGTAGTACTGTCCTCCTCAGAGTGTGTCTCTCTCAAGTCAGGTCCCAGGGGCACTGCACTGTTATTTTGACACCACACCATATGAAGAACACTTGTGTAAAGTATAATTATCAAGTTGTTGATGGTGATGAGCAACTGATGATAGTATTTACAGAGTTTTAATGGAAGATTTATTGCATGCTCATTTAAGAGATGCTTATTCTTTTAATTAATTCAGTCCTCAGAAATGCTTTCAAAGTCAACAGTTATTTCGATTGTTTCATTTTTATTTTGACATGGCTATGTCTCATATGCTATGAAAATTGATGATTAATACATTGGTCTTATTTTCATTTTGTCTTCTTTTCAACTTGCCTTTTAAGAAGACATTCAAATTCAGATTGTACTTGCTCAAGTCGTATTTTGTTAAAGT
Source organism: Erpetoichthys calabaricus (assembly GCF_900747795.2). Taxonomy (NCBI): domain Eukaryota; kingdom Metazoa; phylum Chordata; class Cladistia; order Polypteriformes; family Polypteridae; genus Erpetoichthys; species Erpetoichthys calabaricus. The sequence continues at coordinate 79,657,409 of NC_041395.2, forward strand.
TCAGATTTAAGAACATTGTTTAAGTTTAAATTATGCCATTAATTTTTCTTTTTCACATTCCTTGGTGTTGATTCTACGTTGATTCTAGTGTGTATTTACTTCATGATTTATGCATTAATTTTATAGTTTCATGTTTTAATGTTTTAATGTCAGATGCGATTAATCACTATTGATTATACATTTATATAATTAAGCAGTTAAATTCTTTTTATCAATTCCCTGCCCTAATTATAGAAATACATATTATTTTTAAGTAAAGGCTCAAAGTCAAGACTCTGAACTGATTACTAGCAAGCTGAGAAGCTAAGATTGATCATTTCTTTTGTAGCATTGGTCCCTTAAGGGTATAAAGAAAGTTTTTTAAACACCTCTATTAGTGGTAAACTGGGTTAAAGTAAAACAATGAAAGTAAATGGCAGGTCCAGTCAATGTGCTGCCTCATAGAGACCTTAGAGGTCCCTAAGGCTGATACAGACAAGACAGTGAGAAAAGTACTGTAAGAGGCTACAGGTAAGACTGGTCAATGGTTTTGACATTTCTTTCTAATTCTCTATTAAGGAAAGAATCTAAAAGGTTAGTTGGTACCTTTCACATTAGGTGTCACAGATGATCTGATAACATGATAAAATAATTTTATTTGGCAAAGCTATGATAACATTCCAAATATCTTTAAATTGCAGCTTCTTTTTTTCCTTTGGACATGGAAAACTACAAGTACCACAGATACAAATTGTGATGTTTTCACCAGATTACATTTTCAGTGTTTTTTTTTATTTTTTGTAATACAGGTGATACTATTTTCCAACATTTGAATTTAGCCATAAGTAGTTATAAAGAAGGACAAAACACCTGCAGTCTGGCAAGAAAAATGATAAGAGACAGCAGTAAATAGTGAGGAGCAAATCTCACTGAATTCACTTCATTGTGAGATCAGCAAAATCACTGGAATGTTCAAAACTTTGCCAAACTCCACAAAATGAATTGGAGAAGGAGGAGCTGAACTGGCTTTGAGTGGATTGTAATAGTGCAAAGGTGTTTTAATTATCTCCATGGGCTAGGGAAGCAACTACCAACTATCTGAACTAATTGTGGCCAAAAATGAAATCTGGACTGTGTGGCAGCAGAGCTAATCATTGTGCCACCCTGCCACAAAACAACAAAAGACACAAATGGAACTATACCCACAAACAAAATACAGCAAATGGCCACAAACTAGCAATAAAGGTAAGCATGTTCAGGCCTGGCCAGTACTTGAATGGGAGACCACTTAGGAAAAGCTTGCATTGCTGCTGGAAGAGGTGTTGATGAGGGCAGCAGGGGGTGCTTACCCTGTGGTCTGAATGTGGATGTGTAAAAATGGTGCCATCCTTTAGATAAGACATAAAACTGAGGTCCTGATTTTCTGTGGTCATACAAGATCCCTGGGCATCCTTTGTAAAGAGTAGGGTGTATCCCGATGTCCAGCCTAAATTGCCCATCATGACTTAGTCATTCTAGCCCCCTTATCATCCCGTGTCTCTAATTGGCTATCTCTTTCACCACTGGACCAACAAATAGCTCATGTGTTGTGAGCCTACTGGTATAAAAATGGCTGCCATCACATCATCTACAGTAGATGGATGCTGCACATTGCAGTGGACCCCAACTCACTATGAAAAGCACCTTGAGTAGTGAGAAAAATGCTGTATAAATGGAAAGAATATATGTATATATACTTTGTGCTCACAGCCAATTCCATTACTTGAAGTTGTGGCTCTAGCGCTGCTGGTACATCTTTTTTTTATCTGTGCTGATACTTCTTCCACGAAGAAGATACAAACTCCTTGTAAAATTAATCTTTGGTTATTAGTATTATTTCACTGGGTCACAGATGTTTTCTTCCTTGAGGAGTAGAAGAAGGCTCCTTTAAGGCTTGTTTTGGATAGTAGCTGCAGCAAAAGGCTGATTATGCATGCAAATTAGCCACACAGTGCTGTCCGACTAGTGCATAGGGATCATTGTTATATATCCAGTGGCAGTATTCATAATATTCTCATTATGGTCAGCTAATTTACTCCTCAAATGAAGTTTTTTTTTTTTTTTTTTTTTAAATACATGTAGGTTGGAAGGCTGGAATACTTATTGACTAGATGCTGTATCCCGATAATCCAATCAGCTGCTGTAGAGCTGTGATTCCACACTCAGATACAGTGGGTTAAATACTCTGAGTGGTGCACTGACAGTGACAACGCTAAAGCAGCTATAGTATTTAGAATGGCCATGTGAATTTCCCCATGGGATTAATAAAGTATCTATCTATCTATCTATCTATCTATCTATCTATCTATCTATCTATCTATCTATCTATCTATCTATCTATCTATCTATCTATCTATCTATCTATTTTGTGTACCATTATATGGTTACAGGTTGATTACAATCAGATGCCTTAAACCAATAAACAATATGCGGTTAATTTCAGTGTATTTGATAAAGCCGCATCAGGATTGTTAATCTAAAAAATAAAGGGAAACCACACAGGAACAGTAGCACTGCTTTGACGCTGGGTGCCACCAGTTTGTAAAACTGAGCAGAGAACTTGCGTACGCCAGGGATTGACCTGGTGTGAAAATGTGCGTGGCTTTGCACCAAGTTTAGTTTTTATACATCGTGATGTGAGCGTGGAAATGGGCATACACAACATTTTTGTGTGTACGCACCATTTATACATGAGGCCCCAGATGTTTTACAGGCATTCCAAACTAGTGTGTTTTCCTGATTTTAGTTCTCCCATGGGTTTAAAGGCTTAATTTGGTAGATCAAGATTATTTTTTCAGAATCATAGAATGTATTATTTGCCACATAAATTTGTGTTCTAAAGTGAAGCTTTTTTTAAATTATAAAATGAAATTGTCTGTTCTTACACTATATAATGTAGCTTCAGGTAACTCTGGTCCAAATATGAGAAAAGGCTTAAATTTCCGAAATATGTCTGTTGTATAAGGCAAGAATGTTATTGTATATTAATCCATGTCTTGAGGTTGCACAAATATGGTAAAACAGTGCATTCATAAATCTTTAGAAAGGAATTCAAAAATAAACAATTACTGAGATTCAGTTATTTCAAAAGAAAAATGGCTCTGTAGCTCATCTTGGAGAACTTCTCTCCCTCTGTGATAACCTTTCACCCCACGCCTCTTGGTTTCCTCTAGGTCAGTATTGTGAATGAAGGAAATGCCATTTAGATTTTGAAAGTTTACTACTTTCTGGTACATTTTCTTTCAGGATTTAGACAAATAAGCTATCATTTTAAATCAGGAAAATATCTGAATTATGAAGAGGAGGATACATTTCAAATTGGACAAATCCGATAAGTTTAGGCCGTTTTTCATACTTGGAACCAGGTTACTTTAAGTCCTATTGTAAGGCGTAAGAAGAGTCCGAGTGTTTTCAAAAGTTACATTAAAAAAAATTTCACTTTAGAATACATACTATGATTGTGAAGAAATAACTTTGACTTGAAAAATACCAAGCTTATCCTTTAATCCCCTGTAAATCAATAAATTGTAAAGTGATACTCTCTTATGGTAGTTAAAAAATCCCTATGATAATGTAATTCTTTTAAATATTTAAATTAATTATGAACATTTTATTCAACCCTCTAGCATTCTCTGTTGTTAAAGTTTTTTTGTTCTGTGACAAAATGGGAAAACCGCTTTCTTGAGTGATGGTGAAGGTGGTAAAAGCAGGAGGTCTGTATTGTTAAAGGATTTTTAAAAAGAATATGAGCATTACATAGAATCAACATTGTTATTTTTCAATCTGAGGAGCCATGTAAAGAGAGGTGTGTCACTCTAAAAGTGTGGGTATAAATATTGGTTTTATTAAAGTTTTATTGAGAAATTCTGCTACCCCTTACTGCAAGTATTAATAAATGGCTTCAATTAGAAAATTAAATGGTCTATTTTATCTTCCACATTGTGTACACTTCTTATTTTCAGATTTTTAGCCATTCCATTTGACTCGTTCATACTCCAGAGTGCATATTACAAGTAGTTAATGATTCCTAAATTCAGCTTTTTTTATTTTGAGGTTATGGTCTTGGTAAAGCTGGATTGCTAGGAGGGATAGAGGAGGAGGATGTGATGGTAAGAATTGCAAATCCTGTGAGTTGTTAATTACTGCACTGTAACAATAGGTTTCCAGCAGCTGCAGACGTACTGATACTGGCTTTTCTCCCTGTTGTATTTCATCTCTTATGGCTCAGATCATGGCTAATCTTTCTATCATACAGATATTACCCTTTAGGAACTTTTTTCAGGCACATCTTGCAAAACAAATTTATTTTTGGAAAGCTGCCTCTCCTGCTGCTTCTACCAAAATGCATGGCACCCTTACTGTAATAAAGTGTAAGATGCAAATTAAAAGTTTTCACTCAGGGAAAGAGTTCTTGGATCATTAATGACATTTATTAATGCCCCTTCTATGCTAGATCTCAGCAAATTTTGCATTGACATAAATTAAGATACATGCTTTATAGGATAAATAATAATATCACGCATGTAACATCTCTGATTTCACAAAATATATAAAAGCCTTAGAAGTCATAAACAAGTAATAATAACAAAACAGAACAAATGGCTTAACAATATAGAACAAACAATGCAATCATAACACAAGTATTAAAATCTTAGGCCAGAGAAAATTACTGATTATACAGAAAAGTTTTTATTTTAGTTTTAAAATAGGAAGTGAAGCACATCATACTTAAATGTTGAATGGTTTGTTACCCCAGGAAGAAGGGTTAGTCTGCGGGACCATCTGAGTCCCAGTGCCAGAGGACCTAAGGGCACAGGGTGGATTATGCCAATAAAGAAAATGAGCAAACTATAACAGAGATCAAGCAATAAAATAATGAAACTAATGCATTTATATTTGAGGCAGAAACGGACACAAGCAAATGGTAAAGAACAGCAATCTAAGGATTATTTTAACACATAACACAGAATATTTAAGTCTTACTAGCATTAAACGTAAGTAACACATCCAGCCAAATCTTTAAATCTGAAATGCATTCTAACAGAGAGCAACATTTCAGATCGATGGTAGATTTGTATTGACATAAATTTCATTGCAATCAGCATAACAGTGAAAGCTGAGACAAATGTATTTGAATGATTTGTCCTAAGAGGAGCATTTATATTAGAAAAAGAAGGGGACAGAAAGCACATCTTGGGGTGCTGTTTGAGTAACCCGTGGCAAAGGAGGATTTATGTTTACCAATTATAAAAAAAAAAAACACAGTCTATCGGAAAGGTAAAATTTAACCTAGGGCATAACTGTACCAGCAATGCCAATGGAGGAAAGGTGAGATAATAAATATACTATGATTTACTATGTCAAAGGCTGCAATGACATTAAAGAAAAGAAGAAAAGTGCCCCATCATCACATGATCAGAAGATGTCATTAACATCTTTCAATAGAGCAGTCTCAGTGTTGTGGTAACGTGAAAACCACAATGAACAGGCTCATATAGATCATGTTTAGCTACAGTAAATATTATAGATCTGAATCTGCTTAATGACAGCACTTTCCAGCACCGGTGGTAGGAAGGAGGTGGTAGACAGGCCTGAAGTTATCAAGAGAGGATAGATCAGGACTAGGTTTCTTTAGAGCAGGTGTAATGGCAGTAGCTTTAAATAAAGATCGTGCATCGCCAAATGTTACAAATGTATTAATAATATGAGAAATGGACCAGAAATAATTAAGAAAAGTAGGAGCAGAATTGAGTATTGAAAAGGAAGAGAAGTAGTTTCATTTTTACATTTAGCTCTGAGATACAGAAATGATTACTATTGACAAAGTCTTTCCACGATATCTAAGAAACTTCACAGAGGTTGCATTGGGTAAGTGATGAGGAGCCAATTGCAGAGAACTTCTGATAGATGTTAATGACTTAGTCTCTAAAATCACATAAAAACACTTGATATTGTTCATCATAACTAGGAGCAGATGATATGTAAAGCGGTTTAAGTTTGCTTTTTTAGATAAAACATTCTTGGTACTGTGGTGGGTTGGTGCCCTGCCCGGGATTGGTTCCCTGCCTTGCGCCCTGTGTTGGCTGGGATTGGCTCCAGCAGACCCCGTGACCCTGTGTTCGGATTCAGCGGGTTGGAACATGGATGGATGGATGGACAGTCTTGGTATTGTCACTCAATTATGATTTAAGAATAATAACATGAATTTGAGACTGTTGTAAGTTGCCAGCTCAGTAAACTCATAAAGGGCTTTACATTAAAAACTAGGCCTTAAGGCTTTCAGTGACACCTAGCAACAATGTGAGACTTTCCCTAAACATGAGAAGCAGACATACGGCCTACACAAGCCACAACAAGGGTTAGATTTTATATTTCTTAAATAAATGCCAAAACAAAGAGGGGGGAACTGTTAAAACCTCTGGCTCAAGAACAAAACAGTACTCTCATAATCGTAATAATGTGTTATTCAAATTTAAATAATATTAAAACATATAATTCAGAAGAGAATCAAAAAATAGAAAAGGCACAATACAAAAGTAAGAGACAACTCAAGAGATAACAAAATACAAATCTGAAAAGAAAGAAACACAATCCACACATGTGGATTTTCTTTTCAGTTTAAATACAAGTTCCTTTCAGTTTAAATGCAAGTTCTCTTCAATTGGACAAAAAGCTCCATCTTAGTGAGGACAGGTGACTCCAACTGGAAAACATTAAGGAAAGTGGCCTTATTTTAGGAGTGTGTTATAATCCACCCAATGCAGACAGAATTTTCAACACAAATCTTTTTTAGTAATATTAAAATGGGAGGTTTACAAGGGGATATTATAGTCATGGGGGGCTTTAATTATCTGAATATTAACTGGGATAACCTTGCAAATAGTGGAGCACAAGAGGAGTTTTTTGAAGTAATCAGTGACTGTTTTATAACACAACATGTTAAAGCACCAACACGGGGTGAAGCCTGTCTGGATTAAGTCTTTTGTAATAATCAGGATAGAATTGAGGGTGTAGAGGTGATTGAAATGCTAGGGTCAAGTGATCATAATATAATACAATTCTCAGTATTTTGTAAGAGTGCAGATGCAGAGAGCTAAAACTGTTAAGATTAAGTTTGGTAGGGAAAATTTTGAGCCAGTGTGGCAATGTCTAAGGAGAACAGACTGGAATAAGCTTTTGAGTGTGGAGGCGGTTGAGGAGCAGTGGAAACTGTTTAAAAATGTTTTACATGTAATGCAGGACAGGTGAATTTACCTAAATTTGAAATTGATAGTAAATTAGATTAGTAAAAGATTCCGCAATGGGTTAATAAAGAGTTGAAAAAGAAGCTGCAAAATAAAAAACAACTGTTTAAGGTGTATAAGACTAATAACTCCAATGTGAATCATACGGCAGATGAGAACATGAGGGCAACCATTAAGATGGATATTAGAGAGGCCAAAAGACAGGAATATAGCAGATACAGCAAAAGACAACCCAAAGAGATTCTTTCAGTGTTTTAGTAGTAAAAGAACAGTCAAGGACAAGGTGAAGTGCATCAGGAATAGTAAAGGGGAATTAAAAAAGACAGACAGTGAAACAGCAGATACTCTAAATAAGAATTTTTCTGAGGTCTTTACAAGTGAGGAAGCAGATAACCTCCCAGCAGTAAATAGGACTGATTGATTTGGAAATTGAAGAGGGAGAAGTACTGCTCAAATTAAAGAGGCTGAAATAAAACAGGTCTCCAGAATCAGATAATACTAACCCTCAAGTTCTTAAGGAGGTCAGTGAATACATATATAAACCCTTGACACATATTTTAGGAAGTCACTACACACTGAGGAAATTCTGAATAACTGGAAAATGGCAAATATAATCCTATTATATTCCAGCAGATCCAAGCAACTATAGGCCAGTAAGCTTAACGTACATCACAGGAAAATTAATGGAAGGAATTATTAAGGATAAGATCGTGCAGCACATGGCAAGTGCAGGAGTTTTTCTAAACACTCAGAATGGGTTCATATGAGGTAGGTCATGTTTTACTAACTTGCTGGAATTCTATGAGGAAGCAACAAATGGATAAGATCAAAGTGGAGCTTATAATATTTATCTGGGCTTTCAGAAACCATTTGATAAAGTGCCATATGAGAGGTTGGGCATCAAACTAAAAAAGTGGGAGTTCAGGGTGATAATTTTAGATGGATACAGAATTGGCTAAGACACAGGAAGCAGAAGCTTATGGTGTGAGGAAACTTATCGGAATTGGCTCATGTTAAGAGTGGTGATCCACAGGGGTCAGTGCTAGGGCCTCTGCTCTTTTTAATATACAGTATATAAATGGTTTGGGTAGGAATTATAAGTAACAAGCTATTTATGTTTGCAGATGATACCAATGATAGGAGGATTGCCAGGTAATCTGGAATTTGTTAAATTATTACTGAGGGTCTTGGTAAGACTTGGGGCAGATTTGTGGCAGATGAAGTTTAATGTCAGAAAATGTATTACACATACACAAAATGGTAGGTTTGAATACGCAATGGGAGGTCTGAAAATCGAGAGTACACCTTATGAGAAGGATTAAGGTGCCATAGTGGACTCTAAGTTATTGACTTTCAGACTGTTCAGAAACCATTGAGAAGGCTAACAGAATGTTAGGTTATATAGCACGATGTGTGAAGTACAAGTCCTAGGAGGTTATGCTCAAATTTTATAATGCACTAATGAGGCCTCATCTGGAGTACTGTGTGCAGTTTTAGTCTCCAGGCTACAAAACGGACATAGCAGCACTGGAGAAAGACCAGACTAAAAGAGCTGAGCCTTTTCAGTTTAAGCAAAAGAAGATTAAATGAAAAATCATGAAGGGAATTAGTACAGTAGAGCGAGATTGTTATTGTAAAATGAGTTCATCAAGAACAAGGGAACACATTTGGAGATTTGTTAAGGGTGAATTTCGCATTAAGATTAGGAAGTTTTTCTTTACGCAGAGAACCACAGACACTTCGAATAAGCAACCAAGTTGTGTGGTAGGCAGTAGGACTTTAAGGACTTTCAAAACTCAACTTGATGTTTTTTTAGTAGAATTAAGCGGATAGGACTGGAAAGCTTTGTTGGGATGAATGGCCTGCTCTTAGATTGTTCTAATGGACGAAGGTAGACTTGACAATCAATAGAAAAAGCCTATTTTGGCGTTATGCGATAAAAAAGTACTTTGAGAAAAATATAAGAAGACATCGGGAGAACAAGCAGACACAACACTTAGAGTGACAGAGTCTAAGGTTCAAATCAAGTGCCCTAAAGCTGTGCTGTACAAGTGGTATATTGCCCTCCTGTTCCTCAGGCTACAAGCAAATTTTCAGAAAATAATTTACAATTATTAAATGTATGTGATATGTATACCACTAGTATCAGACACTATTTGTTGGCTCCTTCATAATAATGAACGTATTCTTAGTTATAAAAAGAAAGGGTCCAGCAGGGGACTTTTTTTTACAGTATTAAAATCCATTTCTTGTACTCTTTCACTTGATGATAACTTCCAATATTAGGATTAAGACATTGTTTTTTATTAAATGTATTTCAGAATTATCATCGCATCTATAATAAAGTTAAAAACACTGTCTGTATAAGTTAACCAAACTCACAATTGGTGTTATAAAGTGAATAATGTTCTGAAATTTTATGTAGTTAAAGATATGAATCCTACCTCACTTCCTCCTTTTTTGTATCGATCTGATTGGAAATCCTTACTTGCCCCAATACGATGGGAAAGAATTCATACAGAAAACATCATTTAAATGTATTACTGCTAAGGGCAACTCCACTAATTTCTGAAAAATGGGTTGTACATGCATGGCTTCTGTATTTTAGCTTATTTTTTGTTGAACAATTAACAACAAAATACAATCTGTTATATTTTGTTTTTTTGCCTGGAGTTTATATTTATCTAACTTTAGGGACTGATAAAGAATAGATTATGAGTAGTTATGTCCAGACTGTACTGCTTCAGAGGGCAAGCCTCCTTAGCGTTATGTTCACTTCTGAATAAATAAGCTAAAAACTTTTTTTTTCAACATGAAAAAATGTTATTATGTGTAATATAAGCATGTAAATACCAACATAATTACAGTAGGAAAGGTATGCCTAGTGTGTCCACTGCAGTGCTGATGCTCATTTTGTACAGGTTCTTTGTGTGACATGTTTTGAGATGGTCACCAAAACACAGCTTGACGTAGTAATCAAGACAGCAGGAGTGTGTTTCTCATTATGTGTTTCTTATTATATTTTTTCTGTTACTTGTGCATAAGCGTCAGTACCTAATCTATATAATGGATGACACCCATTGTGTTGCTGTAGGCTTCTACAGCACAAGGCATAATGACTTCTACATTTCCCCTGATACAAACATAGACAGGCGGAGTGGTGGCTCTGAGGCTAGGGATCTGCACTGGCAATCGGAAGGTTACCGCTTCGAATCCCGTAAATGCCAAAGGGGACTCTGCTCTGTTGGGCCCTTGAGCAAGGCCCTTAACCTGCAATTGCTGAGCACTTTGAGTAGTGAGAAAAGCGCTATATAAATGTAAAGAATTAATTATTATTATTATTAGACATTTGCTGCAATGTGAATGATGCTTAGGGAGCTAATGACTTTCTTGTCCTTCTACATGATTGCAGTCCTTTTACCAATATGCCACATAAATACTGCAGCCTAGTGCAGTGTTAAGTGACTGAAGTCACCAAGCATATTACGACGGTACAGTCATAAAGTGCTTTATGTATCAGTTTCACTGTTCGTGTTAATGTCTAATGGGCACTTCACATTATCATTCAGCTATCGGTTGATTCTGCATGGTTCAGTTTTAGTTGGTTGTAAAACTGGCTTTACACCTTTTTGCTTGCATGCCATTGTGTGTTTTGGTTGAAGGCTCCACCTTGCTTATGAATATTGATGAGTTAGCATCGAGCAGCAAAACGCCTAAAAATTTTCATAATATTTTTGAGGCTGATGTTATTTTAACACTAGATAGCAGCGGAATACTGTCTTGACTGTTATTCAGGCTCAGTACTGTACATTGGTTCATAATAGCCTATCCAGAGAGACATTCTGCGTTAACCATTTTTACGTAGACTTCTACAGGGTCGTCTTAATGCATGGGCACACTGGGCAGTTGCCTGGGGACCCCATGAGCATAGGGGCCCCATGCTAATCTATGTATGTTGTGACTTGCTGAGTGGTTGTGTAGGTAGGGGCCCCAGTGCACTGCTTTACCTGGGGGCCTATAATGCTGTTAAGACAGCCTTGGACTTCTGAGCCCGAGAGGTTCGGGGTTAACGTCAAGGAGGTATTTCAGATACTGGGAGAACTTAGCTATAAACTTAACAAATGAGCTTAATGAACTGATTAGTCTCCTAAATGACAACAAAAATTACTAGCAAGTTCAAAATTAAAAGAAAATGTTATGTCATAAATACAAAATAAAATTATGCAAAAAAACCCCATAAATGAATAAAGACTGCCCACCTGAGTTCACTCACAACTCTTAAATTTAGTTCTCTGCTGCAAACTCTTGAGTCAAAACACATGAATAGATGTTTCACAATTGAATTATGTTAAAACTAGCTGTACTACCTATCACAGACAGATTGAAATTTAAGTAATCAATGCAGACCTCATTTTTAATGTTTGCAGTGCACCATGCAATGCATATGTCTCTTTTATGTGCCATTGGGTGTGGAATTTGTAAAAGCAGTTTTAATGTTTGTGATTTAATGTGCGCCATCTATTGTAATGACAAATGCCATGCTTTTTATTACTGAAATGTTTGCCATGTGCCATCTTATGGAATGACTGGGATATAGCAACCGGATGGACACACAGACAGACACACAATCTCTTATTATTTTATTAAGGTGGAATAACATATTATTTTAGTCTTTAAATTTTTTGTCATTGTCTTGTGAAATGGCTTTCTTGAAAAATGTACTGTCATGGAAAAATCGAAAAAGGTTTAAGAACAAATAGAAGAAGTGATGATGATTATAAGTGCAGCACAACATAAAATTGGAGCCATGTTGATGAAGCTAGATAATAACGGGCACTGCATATAATTGTGACTAAAGAACAACACTTTTTCATTTAGCATGTTCTGTATGTTTTTGTTTGGTTAAAGGTTGTATGCCCTATGATTCAATATAGAAGACAATCATAGATTCACTTAATCAGAGAGACTCTCAACAGAAGACTGGAAGGCTTAACCACATCAATCCCTGGTAGTAGTAAGGTGAGTGTCACCTCCAATCAGCTTGAAAAAAGATAGGAAGTCATCTGGCTTCTTTAGATTGCTGGAAAGAAATGTGGTGAGCTGTAGGGTTTCTCTGAAATCAAGGATATGTAAGGCTGCTTAGACTTCAAAGCAATTACTCTGAGGCAAAATTCAAATTTGGAATTAGAGACATGCACATTTTTAAATGAAGTCGTGGTTGTATTTCCTGTTTCAGCTCACTTCCTCTGAACATGTTAAACTCCACTTGCATTTGTTCTGTTACGTTCAGGATGCCTGTGCTCATGATGAATGTGACTAAATCCTAAAGACCTATTATACTGTTCCCTATAAGGTAACATTTCTCAGGTTGAGCTTTCAGGAAATGAAGTGAAAAGAGTTGATTCTGCATAGCAGGACAATGTGTCCAGGAATAATATTCATGAATCTAAGTTAATATGTTTACATTTACTTATTTGGCTAATGCCTTTATCCAAGGTGACTTACAACATTTATGATACAATTGGTTACATTAATTTTGGTTTTCCAATTGGAGCAAGTGGTCAAGTGACTTGTTCAGGGTCACACAAAGTCAGTAGCGGGATTTGAAAACACAACCTCAGGGTTTGAAGTCCAAAGCCTCAACCAGCGCACCACATTGCCTATATACTACAGTAATCCCTCCTCCATCGCGGGGGTTGCGTTCCAGAGCCACCCACGAAATAAGAAAATCCGCGAAGTAGAAACCATATGTTTATATGGTTATTTTTATATTGTCATGCTTGGGTCACAGATTTGCGCAGAAACACAGGAGGTTGTAGAGAGACAGGAACGTTATTCAAACACTGCAAACAAACATTTGTCTCTTTTTCAAAAGTTTAAACTTTGCTCCATGACAAGACAGAGATCACAGTTCCGTCCCACAATTAAAAGAATGCAAACATATCTTCCTCTTCAAAGGAGTGCGTGTCAGGAGCAGTTCATGTCACAGAGATAGAGAGAGACAAAAGCATACAAATCAATAGGGCTGTTTAGCTTTTAAGTATGCGAAGCACCGCGGCACAAAGCTGTTGAATGCGGCAGCTCACACCCCCTCCGTCAGGAGCAGACAAAGAGAGAGAGAGAGAGTTTGTTTTTCAAGCAAAAATCAATACGTGCCCTTCGAGCTTTTAAGTATGCGAAGCACCGTGCAGCATGTCCTTCAGGAAGCAGCTGCACACAGAAGGTAGTAACGTCCCTATCGTCTAGGTGTGCGAACAGCCCCCCTGCTCACACCCCCCTACGTCAGCGCAAGAGAGAGAGAGAGAGAAAGTAAGCTGGGTAGCTTCTCATCCATCTGCCAATAGCGTCCCTTGTATGAAATCAACTGGGCAAACCAACTGAGGAAGCATGTACCAGAAATTAAAAGACCCATTGTCCGCAGAAACCCGTGAAGCAGCGAAAAATCCGCGATATATATTTAAATATGCTTACATATAAAATCCGCGATGGAGTGAAGCCGCGAAAGGCGAAGCGCGATATAGCGAGGGATCACTGTATATCGTCAGTGCCACATGGGTTGGACGGGCATCCTGACCAGAGGCAGGGGTTGGTTCCTTACCCAGATGGGAGGTTCTGAGCAGGCAGATAGGCATCTTTGCCAGGAGAAATGAAGGAGTCACACCCAGAAGAGACGATCAGAAGGGATAGACTTACAGCCCATTAGACGCCACAGGGGGTATGTTATTCCCCCAGGACACAAGATGGCAGCAGCCCTACATATTGACACCCATTTGGGAACCAGCAGCGGACTACGGGCAATGCAAACGGGGTGATCTTGGGAGATGTGCTCCCCGATTTATAGGACTTCCGCATGACCCGAAAGTACTTCCATTGTGAAGTGGCCCTGGCATCAGATGTACTCCCAGGTCCTTAATAAAATGACCAAACTCCCTTAACCAGGCGAGTCGGAGATGGGAGAACATGGAGAAACACTTGACTGGAAGAGAATAGTGCGATGGTGAAAGAAATTGTAGAGGGAGAGAGAGAGAAAGATTATTTGTACTTGTGCTTTGTGCTGATATTGACCTTTTTGAGGAATTATGTGTAATAAGCACACCATTTATTTGAATCAGGGACTCTTTGTGTGATCATGTTTGGGGTTTGGGGCTCGCTGATGCTCGGGTCCATCAAAATATACGTATATATTTAATTATGGTTGGTGTCCTCCATTGTCAAATAAATAATCACATTATTATATTCACATGATTTTAAGAAGATGAACAGTGCATCTTGCTTGCCTGGTGAAAGTGTTCAAATCTCACAAAAAGGTTAAAAGTTGCACATAATGCTCCTGCTTTTATTTCCAGCTGGCATCTGCCATCCATCCATTATCTGAACCCATTCAACCAGTGGACCCTCTTATTCTGTTTGTATTTCAGATTTTTCAGTGATAATTAGTAGACTTGCAATGCTATGTAGCATGGGTATAAGTACAGCATAAGCCAGCATCATTTTGAATGTTTCACTTTTAGCTTTTCTAGAAACATCCTGCATCTTAAAATAGCTATTCCTAAAACAGGTAACCATTATTCACTCATGCTACATCGTTTAATCTCAGAGATTCAGAATAATAAAACATAAAGTGTTTTGCCCAGATCAGTCTACTTTTGGAAGCTTCATAAACTATTTTTACTGTCTAAGAGAAAACACTTCTCCTGACATGCTTCAGATGCAAAATTCACATGAATTAGGAAAGTGGAAAGGAACCTGGTAGCCTCAGTGTTAGATCAGTGTAGAACAAGGGAAGCATTTGAGTGAGATGTGGGATCATGAGAGGCCATGTCAGAAAAAACAAATGAAAGGTGAGTGCAAAGCCCTGTCATAACTAGCCTTACTAGTGGTAAAAAGATTATGAATGCACATGTACTGCACATCCAGAGAACAGCAAAATGATACACTAATAAAAGAAAATGAGTCGCAAATCTAACATGTCAAGTATGTTGTGCTTCAGTAATTAGACATATTATCCATTTCATTTACTGAGATGTTAAAAATGAGAAATGCATGTTTAAAATTACAGGAGAACTGAACACATCATTCAAAAAATAATGCAACGGAGTATTAAAGTCATTAACAACCATCAAGTGATAATTCAGGTCCTTATTGTAATTTTATTTGCTTTGTAAAGTAACTTTTGAGGCTGTTTGTTGTTCATAGCTGTATATGATAATAAAGACTAGATGCCTGGCTGATGGACTGATAGACTGAACGATTGTTGACCATTGATATTAATAAATACACAAATGAAAATGAGCAGATGTGTCTAGATATAGAGGAAAATTATATAAATGTCTAATCTTTTTTATGTGTATATTAAATGATTTAGACTTGCTATTCATTTGTACATTGCTTTTACTTTTTTAATAGAGTCTTCCCTAGGCCGGTATCTACTTTGCCTGAGTAACAGCTATTTTATCCTACAGGCACTGGAAGAACAATGGTGCCCTCTAGTGTACAGTGCACTTCATTTCTCATTTTGAAAAACCATACGGCTACACAGTATGGAGGCAAATGCAACAAAAAAATCTTTAGGAAGGTTAGAATTTTATAATCAAAATATGTTGAAGCAGAGTCTTACACATTTAATCCATTTAGGAGTACATTGCTAAAAATGTATGCCATGTTTACCTACTAAATTTGCAAATAGAATACCAGTGTAGAGTAGTTGACCAAACTTGCATCTGGTGAAAAGGCATTTTTTGGTATCTTTGTAAATGTAAGTGTTGCACTTTTGGTGGCTTTTCATTATGTGAAGTATTAAATATCCCATAAAGCAAAATTAATTTTGGGCTGACATATACATTACCAAGGAGTATTCTATAAAAACTGAACAGTACTGTACTCTGAATGGAACACCAGACCAGGACAGAGGAATCACTCTCAAACAGCATTAGTAGCTCCAGGAAGCATTTTACAATTTACAATAACTTGACAAATTACATCTTGAAGTGCTAACTGCCATATACTCAATAATGTTGTTTTTATTTGTACATAGCACACTTTTCATTTGTGAGGCTCAGAAGTAGTGTAAATATTTACCATACTGCCTATATATTGTCAGTGTCACATGGGTTGGACGGGCATCCCGACCACAGGAGGGGACGGTTCCTTACCCAGACTGGAGGCTCTGAGCAGGCAGTGTACCTAAAGTAAAATGCTAAACACCATGAGATATATGAAAACATAAGGAGTCTGACAAGCAAGAGGAGTTCATTCACTCAATGAAGCTTCTTTGGTTTCCCAATATCTCATCCAGATACTTTTTAAAACCTGTCAAGGTTTCTGCCCCAACTAAATGGCGTGATAATTGGTTGCAGATTCCCATGACTCTTTGTGCGAAGAAGTGCTTCCTGGCTTCAGTAATGCATGGAATTTCCTTGTGTTTCGTATGTATGAGGCCCACCCAAATAAGCAATGTGGAGTCGTGGACTTAAATTGTAAAGCTGATTGGTCAGACTTCAGCTCCAAACCACTGATCCTACTCAAGTTCTAAAATATGTACCGTTTATTGTATTGTAATTGTACTGGTTTCTGATTTTTTTCAAGTCATCTTATATAAAGTGGTTAGTAGGACATTCACTAGTAATATAAAAAAAATCAAAGATTCTAAAATTTGTGCAATTTATCATCTTTAAAAAATGTTTAGTATTTTAGTTTGGTTTTTTTTTTGCCACAGGGAAAAATATATTTTCTACTGACATGTAAAGAGGGCGGCATGCGCTGCTGCCTCGCAGTTAGGAGAGTTTGCATGTTCTCCCCATGTTCTCCTCCGGGTACTCCGGTTTCCTCCCACAGCCCAAAGACATGCAGGTTAGGTGCATTGACGGTCCTAAATTGGCCCTAGTGTGTGCTTGGTGTGTGTGTGTGTGCCCTGCGGTGGGCTGGCACCCTGCCCCGGGTTTGTTTCCTGCCTTGTGCCTTGCGCCCTGTGTTGGCTAGGATTGGCTCCAGCAGACCCCCGTGACCCTGTAGTTAGGATAGAGCAGGTTGGATAATTCATGGATGGATGTAAAGAGAGTTGATAACACACCAGTTTGTCTACAAGTGTTGAACTAATTAAACATGTGAGCGTGGATTGTAGTATTAACTGATATAAAGCTGATGTATATTGATTTTTTTTTTCTGGCATGTCTTGTTCAATTCTGTTTCAGGGGAGACATACACCACTGTAAAAATCAGTAAGTTTCATGTTGTGGCAAATGGTTTATTTTTCCCTAATCATTTCTTATGTTCTTTTGAATTAATTGATCCTCATTAGGATGTTTTATGACTTGCATCTCTTATTCCTTTATTAACGTACTGATTCTTAACATAATGAGAACTAGACAGTACATGGGAATAAAATAATAATTAGAACCTGGAGTGGATCAGGAAGTGCAATCTAGCGACCAAGATGTAACACTGCACTGCAAACTGGAAGGGTCCCCACCACTGACTCAACGTGACCACACCAAACACAGGCCTGTGCACCACGTGTAAAAAAAAAAAAAGTGAATCATTGCATTACTGTAAGTATTAGGTAGAACAATGAATGAATAAAATGATTGAGTAAATATAATATTAAAAATATAAATAAATGTAAATTCGGTGTCAACAAAATGTTACATTTCTTTTAAAAACACCCTTCCACTTCCTTGTTTCCCATTTAATGTAGCACCCCCTGTGAAAAGGACAGAGGTCTTGTCTCAGATTCCTGCATCTCCACCATGTCAGCGCATTTCCCTGTTAATCGGGCAATGTTCAGTTTAGCTGTCCTATTCACAAGGGGAGACTCAGCTTCTGGCCATTAAAAGGTTTAAAGTGTTTGAAAATGAATCTTTGTAACTATGGATGCTACTCTATATTTTAACAGACAGAAAAGAAATATTGTTATCCATACCTTAGATGAATGTAATTATTAACCTGCATATGCTTAATTGCACACATTTCTTCTTGGATACAATTACATATTGAAGATATTTTTAGGACAGAGAGTTGAATATTCTGACTGAGGCATCAGAAAACCTTTGATTATTATATTGGAAAACACATGATCATATTACAGTAAAGACTGAAAGTTGTCTTAGCTGAAATATGTATGAACATGATGACTATTACCCTATCTGGGTGTAACACTACAGGGTTGCAAGCAGTGCAGACAGTATTTCAAAAAGACAAAACTACATTTAATATTTTTAATACTCCCTTAGGCCTTGGACAAAAATCAGGGGGAACACTCATTCATTCATTTAATTTTCTGTTCATTACAGATAAATGGCTAACTGAAATGCATCCATCAGCATCTGGGCCAAGAAAACATTGCTTTATTGCAGAGACATCTGAAACCCCATACTGACACTTTCTCAAATTAGAGAAGCCTGTTAAACTAACATGCATGGCTTTGAAATGTGGGGAAAAAAAACAAACAAGTTCACTGGTCACTGGAGCTGTGAACTACTGTGGACCACCATAGGAGGGGGGACCCAAAAAGAATGAGAATTTTTTTCTGGAGGCTGGAGGGGAATTAGTTCCAACATTTGTCGCGAGGTGCATCTACTAGACTTCCCTCTGCATCATTTGGCCAAGCGGCATCCTTGAAGTGCTGAAGCAATTGCATGATGTAGTGCAGAGAAAATGACCCGAATTGTGGCAATCAGGCGAGTGGCTTCTGCATCACGACAAAAGCATTGGGTGTGCGGCAGTTTCTCATAGAAAAAGGGATGAAAATGGTTTGCTCCCCCCCACTCCCTGAACCTTGCGCCCTGTGATTTTTTCTTATTTTCAAGAATGAAGAGGGACCTTAAAGGAAAGCGTTTTCAGGATGTAGAGGAGGTCAAGAAGAAAACAACAGAGGCACTGAAGGCTATCACTTTCCTAGAGTTTCAGAACAGTTTTGAACAATGGAAAAAGCGGTGGGACAAGTGTATTGCATCTCAGGGAGAGTATTTTGAGGGTTATTACATTTTGGAAATGTATGGACAAATATACGTTTTGTTTTTTTTTAAATTCTCATTATTTTTGGGTCCTCCCTCGTACTTCTGCTAATTTATTCTATAGGTCTACTTTGATTATCATATCTAACTATGCAGGATCATCCAAGTCTTTATTTAATTGCACTTTATGGTTTTTTTTTTTTTTTTTAGTAAAAACATGGAAGGGTAAATTACTCATGGTGTACCTCAGAGTAAAGGGCACCAAGAATTGATAAAGCAGGGTAAATAATAATAATAATAATAATAATATTCAGTTAAAGAAATTATTTCTTACAGGAAACATGACAAATCACAGGAAGAGATTTTGTAAATGAAAAAAGAAGATTTGTAAAGCCTTGCAGTCACATTTTCTGTACTTTGCTGTGCATACTGCACTATATTAATTATTTATTGCTATATCTACCTGGAACAACGATTTTCAGACTTGTTTGATGTTTGTGTCTCTGCATAAACAAGACATTACAGATGTTAGCCTTTACGTTTTAGATTCTGCTTAAAAGGTTCCTGGCACAGGAAGGGATGTAAGTGAAGTGGAAAATAAATAAATAAATAAACAAGTGTTGCCAAAAATAATACAGAGCACATATGGTTCCTTGCACTTGTATATTGTTTTCATAATATATTTTTATTTTGTAGTGAAATGAGTCATATAACTCACTGCAACAATATTCTAATTATGCACTTTTCCATTTTTATAATGATGTGTATATATATATATATATATATATATATATATATATATATATATATATATATATATATATGTGTGTGTGTGTGTGTGTGTGTATGTTTTCATAGTGTATAAATTTTTGATAAATTTTGATTTAAATAGCCTGCTAGAGTTGACTCCTTCCTTTCTCCTAATTCTCATTTTTTTCTCTTTTAAAACTTTAAAAGTTGAGAGTTACTGTAGAGTGTTAACAAACTAGTCTAGTTACAAGGTAATATGGCTTCTCATTAAGATGCCACTTTTTAACATGTTTTTAGTATTTCTAAATATCAGCACTGCCACAGACAGTTCTTATACTGTAGTAGGCAAGGCTCTGACTTCCACTGATCATATTAACTCGCTTTCTTAGATGTTTTTGTGTGCAGCAGGGTCATTTTAGGGTGCTGTTTGTTTTAGTCATCCTTGTATTTTTACAGATTATTCTTTCATTTGAAGGAAAGGGAAGGGTGAAGTTTGGGGTCAGCTCCAGCAAAGAGAAGATATATGCCCTGTCGGTCCCCTGAGGCTGAGCCAGGTTAAGAGAAGCATCCTCCTGTAATTCCAGAAATGGACTTTTTACTATTATTTTTGATGCTCTCTTAATAAATGACTTGAGCTTCCTGACAGCTTCCTGATAGTTTCCTGACAGTAATGATCTATTTGTATATTATGAAACAAAATCTTATGGAATTCACGGCCTTCTGTCATTCATGACTTCTAAGTTGTTTTGTGAAAATTTTGATGAATTTCTCTGTGTTGGTTCTGGTGTTGCTTTTTCTTTTTTTGGCAACTCTTTCTAGAGTGATTACTGTTGGGAAGAAAGAACCAACAATGGACAGGGTGTGTCTCCATATCACTGAACTAATGCACACTTTCACAGTTGTAATTTAAGGTCACCATTTAACATAACATATTTGGGGTGTGTTGGAAATAGCAGCATATGAGAAGAGGCCCAAACGTTCCAGGAATCGTAAAAAAAACAAAACAACTTTATCACATAATTTACAGCTTTTATTCACTTTTAAAATTCTGCCTTTGAAATGCAATAAACTTGTCCTAGCACTTCTTCCATTCCCTAAAACATTTTCCCTTATTCATCTTGTATTACATTGTCTTGCTCCATCTGTGATTTTTTTTCCTGGATTTCTAACGTGATAGCAGATCGTCTTCCCTTCAGTCTCAGTTTTAATTTTTGGAGCAAAAAAGTCACAGGGAGTTGTTTTACAGAGTTTTATTTATTCAATTTCCAAAAAAACAAGATTCTATCAAATAACACACACAAACCCAGCAACTCAGAAGTGAGATCTGGTGAATACAAAAAGTGTGAAGCAACAAACACAAGGTGTGTGCAGGTACCCTGTCATGGTGAAAAATGCAGTTTTGCATGCGCCCCTGCTTTGGAAGTTTTTTTTATTTTCTTGATACCTTCTAGCAGACAACTCAGCACTTCAGTGTAATGTTGCTGATGAGCAGTCTGTTTACAGGGAAACTCTTTATTAACACGTCCATTAATACTGAAAAAAATGTGATCATCGTTGCCTTGATGTTCGGTATGATCAGACATGCCTTGTATGTATACACAAGTGTATTGCAATATATATAGCATAAAGGAGACTCTCATTGTGTTACTCTCTTCCCAGAGAATATATAGACAGAATTATGTATATAAAACATAAAGAAAGGTTAAATGTTACAGAGTTTAAAACAAAAATAAACCATAACACAGCTACCCCATTAGATGTAACAGTACAGTTATTGAACTCCTGTAGTAAAGGTGTTGTTACCTGTGAACTTGCCAGGATCTCAGGCACAAGAAATAAAGTAGCTTCTTGTCTCTGAACTTAAAATAGTTTTCTATTCTTAAGCTTTTGACAACCTGCCAGGGGTCCTCATCAGAGGAAAATGATTAGACATTGTGGACCAGCAGGGACACAACAAACATAGAGCCCAGTCTTGTCACACAGCACATTTTTATTTTAAGTGGGGAAGCGCTTTTCCTTTGTTCTCCACTACACAACACAACAGAGCACCAAAATAAACACTGACAATTCTTTTCTTTCTTTCCTCCTGCCAGTCTTTCTGCTTCCAGTCCTCCTCTGTGTCCTTGAGCTTTGTCCTTTTTCCTTCTGAGTATGGCTCTTGAGTAGTGGTGGCTGGCTCCTTTTATAGGACACCCAGAAGGACTCCAGGTGTCCAACGACCTTCTTCCGGCAGCACTTACAGTTGTGGTGGAAGTGCTGCCAAACAGGGCTGATTAAATGTCCAGGCGCCCCCTGGTGGTGGCCACGGGCCCCAACAGGGTAAAGCTTCCATGCTCCAAACCCGTGGCCCTGCTGTAAGCCAAGGGGTCTGCCCTCTATCAATCCAGGGGAGAAAATATCCTAAAAAGGCTCTCTCCCCCAGTCCTTCCATTGTTGAGGTGCACCGGCCGTCTGCCACAACATGCAGGAATCAAAGGCAATATATAGCTGGAGAAGGGTGGGAATGGAGGGTGGATTAGTAAGGTGGGGTTACCTTCAGAAGGTGTTGGTCATAAAGTCTTTTTTTATTATTAGGATGCTATTCTTTTTAAGCCTGCATATGCTGGGTTCAAGTCCAAGTGTTAATGGCGTTTTCTTTAGAGAGCCAATTAGAGTGTTGCGAATCTTTTAGATGTTTGTCCCACATATACCACTGTGCATGTATTTATGACCAACACCTTCCAAACCCCACCCTACTAATCCACCCCCAACCCCCCTTACAGCCTTCCCCTCCATCCCCTCCCTTCACCAGCTATATATTGCCTACGATTTCTATATGTATAATCATTTCCCTCTATGATGACACTTGGCAGGTTGTTGAAAGCTTAGGAATAAAAAACTATTTTAAGATTCTGTACGTGACTAATTTTCTCCCTTTGTGGATTTCTAGCTATAAATATAAGCTCGACTGAGTTAAGCATTACCACTGTGGGGTGAGAGGGGGCGCTGCTGCTAACACTGTCCTCTTCTTTTTCAACAGCCCAGAGATGATGTGCAGTGAAGGCACGCACAACAGGCTGTGATCTTGCAAACAAGTCCTATCCCTTCCGGTCATTTCACCATAAAAAGTGGTGAGTCAGAAAGTGGCTGCTTCAACCTGATCAGGAGCACAGCACGGCGTTTGGGGCTTTTTCTTTACCATAGTGAGGATTCTTCTGTCATCAGCAGTCCCTTTGCAACTACTGAGCTCACAAGTGCACTCTTTCTTCCTAATGATATTTCAGTTTATTTAGGTAATCCTAAGGTTTCATTGATGTCTCTACTGGTTTTATTCTTGTTTTTCAGCCTCATAATGGCTTCTTTGACTTTCATTGGCACTGATCTGGACCTCATGGTGAACAATGAAAACTACAGACTCCAAAGGATAGAAGCAAGCCAAGGTATCTTATGTCTGAACTAATGATAAGCAATGAAACACACCTGAGTAATCACAAACATCTGAGACACCAATTATCCCAAACATTATGATCCCCTGAAATGGGGGGATTATGTATAAAAAATGTTGTCATTTCAACATGGTGTGACCGAAATATGTAAATACCCTTAAAATAAAATCTGCAATGAGCATTTTAATCATGTCTGAATTGTTTGATTTGTAATTTTAAACTGTGGAGCATGGGGTAAATCAAGTAAAAATGTGTCTTTGTTTCAAACATTGCAGAGGGCACTGTATATATCTAATATCACAGCTTGCCTGGGAGCACCTTGAAATTACACCGAAGATGATGGAAGAAATTGCTGATGATAAATGGCCTGATCAGTCCAACTTAAACTATTGCTACCATTATCCTCATCAGGATAAGTGGAGTGAAAATAATGATGAAGATGATGAACAGATAGGTAAAGTGTAACATTGTACACTGTGCTTAGGGCACTAAAGTACCCTTGATGTGACTGGCAATTTATTAGTTTTGGATTTAGTACATCTTTAATAGGTCATGAAAGTTGGTTTAAATTTTATTCATGTGTTGCTTAGTTTATTTTGATGAAGCGGAATGTTAATTTTTGTGATTTTATTGAAGAAATCAAATACTTATAAAAATAAGATTTTTTATTAGAAAAATATAAAATGTTTATTTTTACCAATATAGAAAAATATAGCACACTTTCAATATCTAACTTTACTTCAATAAATTCAAAATGTATTGCTAATCTCGATTATGCTGGTCTGCATGTCATTATTTTTTTCTTTTTGCTCAATTGTAATTTAGTCCTTCTACTTGTATCTGTAAGAGACTGCTGCTCCTGTCAAACCCAAAGGTGTTTACGTGCAGCTAAAGCAATGGCTGAAAGCTGTGTGACCTGGAGAAGACCAGTTTACTTTTCTTTCACTCACAATCTATGAATCTTTATCTTGTGCATCATTACCCTTGATGATGAAACCTTTGGGAATGTGTCTTCCTTTAAAAAATTGTGACGCTTTGATTAATTCATTGACTTTATATGACATTTACGAATCTTATTATGAAAATCAAGTGAGATATGCTATTGATATTAGAATTTTCGCCCAGTTTTAAATTTACTCTTAAAACTTACTATCTCACTATTCCCACAGGTCTATTGACATTTCTGTTCAATAAAAGGAACTTTATCTTCTCTTCTAACAGCACAGAAGTGAGTAGCATTCACTGATTAAAATCTTTTATCCATTAACCTAAATGGTGAATTAGCTTCCCAGACTTTAAAGGAAATAATAAAATATTTCACAGGGACATCTCGTCATCAAACGTTTAAAGATGAAATTAAATTGTTTCTATACTGTGTGGTTTTCCAAATAATCTGTTTATTTCACAGACAATTAAGCTTTCTTCTTGATCATCCCTAGTCTCTAATTAACTAAGTACGTCTCTCACCGCTTCACCACCTAAAGCTAATGTGTGGTGAGCGTCCTGGTGTAATAATAGCTGCCATCACATCATCAAGATGGATGCTGCACATTGGTGGTGGTTGAAGTGGCTCTCCACGCTTTAAGTAAAGCACTTTGAGCAGTGAGAAAAGCGCTATATAAATGTAATTTCTTCATCTTCTTCTTCTAAAACATCTTTCACTTACCAGAAACTGAAAAATGATGTTAAAATTAACTGCATAGAAATAATCAAAAACAACCACTGTTTTTTTTCCCTTATAAATTATAGTTTACCGATATATCAAACCAGCATACCAAGTAACCTACATACACCAATCACCCACAACATTAGAACCACCTGCCAAATATTGTGTAGCTACCAATCATGTGGCCAAAACAGCTCTGACCCATTGAGCCATGGACTCCACATGACCTCAAAAGGGGTCCTGTAGTATAACAGCGGATCCTTTAATTCCTGTAAGCTGTGAGGTGGGACCTTTGTGGATCAGACTTGTTTTACAGTAGATCCCACAGATGCTCAATCATACTGAGATCCTTGGAATTTGGAGGCCACGTCAAAACCTTGAACTGTTTGCCATGGTCCTCAAACCATTCCTGAACAATTTTTGCAGTGTGGCAGCGGGTATTATCCTACTGAAAGACGACAATGCTGTCAGGGAATACCATTGCCATGAAGGGGTGTATGTAGCCTGCAACAATTTTTAGGTAGATGGTATGTGTCAAAGTACGTGCATGCCAGAACCTAAGGATTCCCAGCAGAATATTGTCGAACATCACACTGCTGGCTTGTCTTCTTCCCATAACATATCCTGCTGCCATCTCTTCCCCAAGTAAACAATGCAAAAACACACCCCACTGTCCACTGTCCACATGATCTAAAAGAAAATATGATTCATCAGACCATGCCACCATTGCTCCATGGTCCAGTTCTGACACTCAAGTACCCATTGTAGACATTTTCAGCATAGGCACTCTGACCAGTCTGCGGCTACACAGCCCCATATGCAGGAAGCTGTGATGCACTGTGTGTTCTGACATCTTTCTCTCGTGGCCAGCATTACGTTTTACAGAAATTTGTG
The DNA here is from genome assembly GCF_900747795.2 of Erpetoichthys calabaricus. NCBI lineage: Eukaryota > Metazoa > Chordata > Cladistia > Polypteriformes > Polypteridae > Erpetoichthys > Erpetoichthys calabaricus. Next base: position 79,683,357 of record NC_041395.2, read on the forward strand.
CTACAGTAGCTCTTCTGGGGAATTGGTAGCCTTTGCTCCTCACACACATCAATAAATCTTTGGCACCCATGACCTTGTCACCATTTCACCAGATGTCTTTCATTGGATTACTTTTGGTAGTTACTAACCATTTCATACTGGAAACACCCCATAATACCTGCCGTTTTGGAGATGCTCTGACCCAGTTATCTAGACATCACAATTTGTCCCTCTTCAAAGTTACTCAAATCCTTACGCTTGCCCATTTTTCCTGCTTCCAATGCTTCACCTTCAAGAACTGACTGTTCACTTGTTGCCTAATATATCCCACACCTTGACAGGTGCCATTGTAACAAGATAATCAATGTTGTTATTCACTCCTCCTGTCAGTTGTTTTGTGGCTGATAAGTGTATATTCTAACACTAACAAATTCTGTGTGAATAAGACAGTCAGGTATGTAGAGCAATGGAGTTTGGAGGATGGTGGAATGGACTAATATTTAATCCTCACCACATTAACCGCTTATTTGATAGAAGAATGCAATTGAATGGAACTATATTGAAGACTCCTGGGTCAGTGAAGAAGCCAAATGTGGACTCCTCACAAATGTCCTATGGGAAAAATTGTAGAACAAAGGAGGAGTCTGCCACAGCATTAAGAGACACACATGTAATATGGCAGGCAGTGTGGTGTAGTGATTAAAGCTTTAGACTCTGAGGTTGTGGGTTCAAATCCCACAACAGACACTTCCTGACCAAGTCACTTCATCTGCTTGTGCTCCACTTTAAATAAATGAAAGTAACCAATTGTGTCTCAACATATTGTAAGTCACCATGAATAAAGACATCATGACTAATATTATAGGACTTTGGTAAAGTGTATCAGCTTCAGCCTATAAATCTGATTTTGTCTTATAGGATAATCATGAAACAGAAGTTATTATAGAAATCAATGCTAAATATGTGTTACCTGTATCAGACTTTTAACTTCTCCTTACCTTTGTTGTAATTTTTTTCTGTTTTTTGTTTCTTATTCAGTCACAAGCTGTGCTTTGTTGCTAATTGTTTTGTGTTTTTAATGTTTCCCTTACTCCTTACTTTGAATTAAGTCCTTTGATTTCAGGGATGGTAGCTCATTACTGTACATTATTTTCAAGTGCCATGGTAACTGTAACCGAAGACCCTTGAGATTACTGTTTATGATGCTCATGTAGCCACTGATAGTTGTGTTGGTATTGGGTTTCTCTTTGTTTTTTTTTTTCAGCCCAAAAATTCCCTTTGTGTAAGATGCTCTCTTAATATTCCAATAACATTTGCATACTTCAGTTGTAGTTTTATAAGATTATCTTACAAGTCATTGCTAATTTTCATTTGCTAACTTGCTTTTGTATTGAGGTTAGTTATTGAAGAAATTAAAAGAAAAAGATTATGGCCCTGGAAATAAATTGGAGAAAACTGAAAGAGTAGTCAAAAGGCAGGCAAAGATTTAAAGGAGCAAAATGTAGTGTCAAATTAAAAATGGAATGGCAAAAGTCTTAGCCAAAAACACTACCAAAGGGTCTTGGCAATCTAAAACTGCTTTCCTGAAATAAATTGGTAACCAAATATACATAGTAATTTTAGAGTTTATGTATAAACCGTGACACAGAATACTGTGCCTCCATCGTAAATATTAGTTGCATGATGATGTTAGGGGTTATAATGTAGCATCCATATGTTACATGACCATGAAATGGCATTTCTTTTATTGAAAATCAATATGAAAATGGTAGTGCAATGGTATCTGCAATATAGCAATACAATTACATAACAGTTGAAAAGAGAAAATGTCACGTCATTTTTTAATCCGCTTAATCCATGCCAAGGTCACAGTTAGCATAGGACACAAGGCAGGAACAAACCCTGGACAGGGCGCCAGTCCATCGCAGGGCAAACACACACTCACACATACCAAACACACAGTGGGGCCAGTTTAGCGAAGCCAATTCACCAAACCTGCAGGTCTTATGGAAAATAATCAAAATTAGCCAAATGTAAATATTAGATTTTTTGATTTATTGTACTTGTAATGCTTTGGTAATTCTTGTTCAAGAAGGTTATCAGCAACTTTTGATTAAGAATAATCCATATTTTCAATTATTCTTTATTTTTTCATTTGAATTTACAATTAAGATTATTTTTCTTTCAGCATAATATCTGTACTCTTTGATAAGACATCTTAAAAGATTGTTGCACTAGGTGGCTCTTTAACTTTTAGGAAAGTGGTTTTGATAGTTTTTATCTCACCATTAAGTCAGGTCTTAACAGTCTGCTCATTATGGGATATACGTACACAAAAGTGCTCACATTGGTGCAATTATTCACCACCTATAAACCTAACATGCATATATTTACGATATAGAAAAATGCAGAAATACCTGTAAAAACTCATACAGGCTTGAGAAGATCAATCTAATTTCCCGGTAGCTGTCTGAGAATTTAAGTCAGGTTCCACTATGCCATCATAGTGCTACTTTGTTATAGTTTCATTGAAGAACTTACTGTAAATACTGTACAGATAGTAAAAATGATTGTAAAACTGGCAAAGCATTGCCTGCGATAAGGGCATCATCTGGATGGCACAGGATGGGTCTATGTCCAATAGAAAGCTACCAAGACAGCTGTCAAAGAATGTGACAGCAGAGGAGCTCCTGCAAATGCCAGAGGTGATACGGGTCTGTGTGCTTAATATCACACATTAGGAATTATAAAGATTAAAAAAGAGAGGTAACATGGATGGAAGCATACAATTATTCCCTAGTTCTCAAGCGAGTAGGCAACTCAGTCTACCCAAAGAGAAAGTGAGGCCATAGACAGAACATGCAAGTTGACAGTACCTCCTTTCTACTGAAGGGCACATGGTCTTAGAATGGAACATCAATGCCTGTTGTCCCTTAAACATAGCATGATTCTGGGGAACTGCCTTGGAGAAACAGACCTTTAATGGTATCAGAAGGTTGGGGTTTAAGGTAATAGGGGGCAGAGTGGGGTGGGTAAATTGATAAGGGTAGTGCTTGGATGGCAAGTGGATCAGTCATCCCACCTGACATAAATTTAATTATTTTTGTAAAAAATAAATTAAGTTTTGATGTTTGCAACTTTCATTAGAAAAAAAAAACTTTTTGGAAAGGCAGGATTTATATCATGTAATGCAAGCATTTAAATAGGCCCTGCGAGGTTATAGGATTATTCTTTTCCTATTTATTGCACTTTGTTCATGTATTTTCTATGCTAATGAAAACTGTCTTTTTATATAACATTTGTGTCCTGGCTATTATTCTGGGTGTGAACAGCTAACACAGTGTTCTGGGTCATAAATACAAATACTATAGGCAAAACTGCAAATCTCTTCAAAGATTATTATTTATTATAGTTTCTGTGCTGAAACTGTTGTATGGAGCTCTAATATGCAGTAAAATAATTGTTTGGTACAAGTACTGCACTCCAATTAGAGTACCAATTATTAATTTAGCAAATGACAATTTTGGACTTCAGTTCAAAACCAATTATCTATATGGAGACAAACACGTCTGATTTGTCACAAGGAAGCAAAGTGCTTTTGAAAATCAATATATTGTTGGTTGTTGGCTGAATGGAATGCACTGCTGTGGCACATAATGATCCCCGACAACCATCAAAAGCCAAATTAAACTTCTGCATGAAGATCTTTGTCATAGAAACTAAATGGAGATAAACTAGGTGAAGCAGACTCTGAGATTAATTGGAAACAGACTATCATATGTATCTCAAATAAATCTCTCAGCGTCATGCATCGATTGTTTTAACACTCACGGAATCTGGCGATGAGCCCAGGTCTTGTGATTTTTGACGCAGCTGTGCAACAGAAGAAAGAGTAGCACAGATTACAGAACTGATAAAACCCCTAATCCTCCTCGCTTCTTTGACTCACTGGCTTTTCTTCTTTTTAATTAAAAACAAAAAAAAAAAATTAATTGATTTTTTCATTTTTCATATGCAGTCACTCAAGTATTTTTTTTATAAGTTTGCAAATTATCCATAATACCATTTCTTATCCATTGATAATCTATGAACAATAACTTAAAGTAATTACACATTTTGCTTTTGGATAATAAATACATTCATAATCCCACTCTAAAATCCCAAGAGCCAATCACAGAAAAAAGATACTATGACATTTTCTTCTAATAAATATGTTACATATGGAGGTTTGTAACTTTAGTCTTAAAAAAATACATTTTGGAAAGGCAGGATTTACACTATGTCTTCTTGAGTGTAGAACTTTAATAAAAGCGAATAGGCCATCACATGGTCAAATGGATCAAATCACATGGTACTTTGGCAAAAATATTTTAAATATAGTATGCAGGTTTGTTGTTTTTTAAAATTTAAATAAAAACAGGCTCAAATGTATTTCAAATAACTGTAGCCTTGCATTTAGGGCATGTTACTTTTTTCTGGAATTCTTTTGGGCTATCCCAAAGTCAACTCAAACCCAGTCCAGTTTGAATGAGTAAAATTAACATTCCCATGTGAGAGGCCAATGTTCAGAGTTGAGAGGTTTAGGCCTTCTAATAAACAGAAATAAATGATATGATCAGACAGCGTCATTTTATTGTCCCATTGTAGGACTTTCACCTTGGTGTGGTAGAGGGGTTAACATGCTCCAAGGACCACTAATGTTACATTTTTAAGGACCTTGTGCTCCCTTTACAGTTCACCTTAAATGTTTTATCTCTGCTATGAAAGCAAACATGAAAAATAAGCCATAAGAGCATGACCTACTGTTGGATCCAGGGTTGTAAACTCTACAGTATGGAGAGTTTCTGTTCCATAAGGCTTTGCCATGAGGACTCACCCACTGCAAGATGAAATGTGTACTTCAAATGCAATGCCATTAACATCTATAATGGTTGTCAGATTGTGTGCTGTGTGCAGGCGCAGTACAGATCCAATGATAATAAAAATGTCTGTAAGAGGTTAAGCCTTTAGCTACCTAACCATCAAACTACAGAATGCTGTACCTGACAATATTAGATATGCTCCATCAGCCTACAGCATTTGAAATAAACTTAAACATCTTTTGTTAGAGCTGCTTGCTATTATGATTTACTTTCATTATGACCTTTTATTTTGGATTATTGAAGGCTTTTGAAGGTTGTTGAATAATATTGTGATGACAGTTTTGTGATATATTGTAACATTTTCTACACAATACTATTTTGTTTTTCTAATGGATGCCACCATTTTGTAAAGTTTGGTTGCAGCGGTTGCTATTGTGTTGCAATGGTTGATGTCTAGGGCCCATGCTGTGAGCTATTAAGGGTGTCAATGGTGTAAAGATCAGCTCCGTACACTTCCTGGTACCCAAGATCATGAACGGAAACCTTGATTGTTACTAGTGCATCACTTTCCTGTTCAAGACCCTGTGTCTTGATTCTTTTGACTTTGATTTTTAGTTAATGAACTTTGCATGACTTTTGATGATACCTCTTCTCCTGGTCCTTGATAATAAAAATCTTCCTTAATTATTTCTGTGGCAGTACAAAATAACTAATTAATGAAAGGATAAACGTATTAATAAAAATAACAAAAACATTTTCTAACCTGCTTAATCTAATATAGTGTTGGAGGAGTCACAGCAAATCCCATAAGCATCAAGAGCAAGGAAGGGACCAGCCCTGCATGGTGTGCCAGTCCATCACAAGAAACACTTATACTGTACACACTCGCAGCCAAACCCAAAGAAGGCCCGCTTAGAAACATGAATTACCCTGATGTGTACATCGGTGTAGGGGGTATTGTGTTATAAGTAATCTACTGTACATTACATAGTCAGATTACCATTTAAAGTAACAAGTAACCTAAAGCAATCTTTTTTATTGAAATCAAATTGCCTGAATTACTTAAAAAAGAAAAATGCATTATTATATTACTTACTATCTTTGTCCTGAAATTCCAAAAAGAAAAACAATTACCATGCTATATAAGTATTGCAAATATTTGGTAACATAGTACACATGTGTAGTATGCAATCAACTGAAAAGAATTGAACAAGTTATAAATATATATTATACTCTACATGTTCTGAAGTGTAAATACAATCTGCTCAGTTTATGATAACACAGAGCCAGTGATTATCACAATACTACTGGTTGTAGGGCAAGAAACAAAGATGGTGGGCAGTGGTCCTTTGCCACCAAATGGAAAAGAGTGCACTACATGTAATCCAGTAACAGAAACCTATAAGTAAAGTAAAGTTTAATTTAAATCCAGAACTTTGCTATAGATAAGTTGAAACAGTGTGCACTGGTGGTGCAGCACCAATGTACAGTACATACCAAAAATCTTTAGGGGCTGACTTTGGGGATGGAAAAAGTGGATGGATGTTACTCAGAGAACATAAAGGACTAAATGTATTTATAAAACACAAGACAATTATCTCATTTTGCTGTGTTTCTGGTAAGTTTCATGAAGGTTCATGGCCAGTTAAATGTGCATTTATTCATACAAAAGAAGAAAAAGTAATGCACTGTTAATAACGCATAACATTTTATAATACGTAACCATATAAAATATTTAGTTCCGTTTTTTTAGTATTGTAACTAAGTTACTTTTCAAAGTGTCATTCCCCAACACTGGTGTTCATCTTTAGGATGTGGGAGGAAGATTGAAATACCTGAAGAAAAACAGACACCAGCCAGGTGCAAGAGTTTATCTTAACAAAAATATGAAATTATTTCAAACTGTTAAACAATAAAAAATTAAATTTAATGCAGATAAAATAAGGTTTAATAGCAGTGTGTCAGCATGTGATGCAACAATTCCTTCATTTTCAAAGCCCACTTATTCCAATAAAAGTGTACAATGGATTGGTGTCTATTCAAGCAGCATCAAACTCAAGGCAGGATAAAATATGTTAAAATATTAAGGTCTGTAAAAGTAGATTTGCCTAGACCATGTGTCTCAAACTCAGTTCTGTGAGAGCTGCAATGGGCAGAGGTTTTTTATAGATCTCAAGGAGAAGCTAATTCTCACTTTATTATTTCTGCAGGCAAATTGTAAGGGTTATACTTCTCTCTGAACTTCAAGTTATTATTGCAGTCATATCTCTTACTACACAGACATTTATTCAGTTTCTATGCCTTCTAGTTCACTTGAGCCCTTGACTACTTCTTTAAATCTTAACAAAAAAGGTAGCTAATAGCAAGACACAAAAATGAGTGACTGGCTTGGTCTCCATTGCACATGTGTTTGTTCATCATAAAGTATACTTCAATGTCATTTTTAGAAGGAGAAAAATGCTAAGGGTTTGACATATGCTAACCTACTTCCACTGAAATAGTGTACTGTACACACAAATAATAACATCTGGTGCTGCAGAATAGGAGCAGATGATACATTCGATTAACCACAACTGGTCTCTAACATGAGAAACTAAACAAACTAAATAAATAACAGTGTGACTTCTAGCACCTGAGTTTGAGACCCTGGTCTATTCACCTGATAGATGGTACAGTACTTGAGGAAACATAGGTGTCATTTTGCTGCCAGAACTTCCTATAAATGGAGAGTGGACAGTCAAACTTTAGAAGAGAGTGAAGACATAGTAATTTTTACATAAAGGAATGTAGAACAACAATCACTTAGAAATTGACAATAGTGACAGAGTAAATACTATCATATATGTGTATAATATCGGACAGTTTATTCTCCCTATATTCATGCATTCATAATGCATCTCAAGGTCCTCCTAGTCATTATTTACATGGATTGATTCGCTAACCTGGGGGCCCTTTGGTTGTGGCCAACTTTGGGCCCCCTGTGATTTTCCTGATAAAGCAAATGTCCCACCTCTCTGTACTTTACCTTCAGATACTGACCCACAAGCGTGAAAATCACTTTGTAGCACTTGATGCACACAACATAGGCTTGGACTTTTGTCCAGAGTGACATGCCATAATTGACCTGACAGCAACATTTCTTGCACCCTTCAATGCACACGCACATATTGTATTTTTCCCTATTGAAATAAAAGTAGTGTAGTGCACTCTGGTTCCCAAGTTCATACCTGCATAATCTTTTTTACCTTTTGTTCATCTCATTGAATGAATTACGTGGCCTTTATTTGTTCTTTTGTTTTTTATTAATTAAAGTGCAGTAATGACATGTACAGAGAGAAGAGAGAGAAAATAAAATCAAAGAGAAATCTACTGACTATGACATTGTCTTGTTAATGCTGGACATCCCTAATCTTTCAATTTAGCTTTCACCACTGTGGTCACTGCTTAATAAATTGTTTACTGTACTGTACTGTACGAATTTTTTGCATTGTGTTTTTGTCACTATCCAGAGGAAATATGTGAGAATGAATGTTGTTTTAGTGATGCTAAATGCTTGTATATAAACCACTAATTTTTAAATTTAAATGTAAAACATGTTTTCCATCTGTACTTGCCTCTCATGCTTTTTTCTTGTTTGCATCGGTGCCAGGTGGTTGAGAGGTAGTATGATTACATGATTGGACAGTGGCATGGAGGAGGTGACATGGGCTAATCACATTGCATCTCTCTCTCTATTTCTTGATCTTACAGCTTATGATTCGACAGCACAGCACAAACAGAGAGCCTAGCAGGGTTTGTCCCATTAGTCCCAAAGGCCTGTCCGTTCATGTAACGTAAGATATATTCGTAAAGCAAAAATAGCTTAATTTTCCTAAAATGTTACAGAACTGCAGTTAAAGAACTTAATCCAATGACTCCATTCCCCTTAAGGCACAGCCCTAAGGTGAGTTTATAATGGCTTATTCATTAATATGCTACTATTTGCTTCAAAGATAACTAAATACCTTTCCACTATAGATGCAAGTAATCATAAATGTATCCACTGAAACTTCACAGTCTTATTACTTTTCTGGTGAATATATAATTACTAGCCAACCCACGGCGTAGCATACGCCGCATAATTATGTATTGATGGGTGAACACTTCCTGAACAACACAGTTGTCAAAATGGCAGGGGTTTGAGGATACGACTGTGAGTGAATGAAAAGATAGACCTCTGGAGAGAGCAACATATAATTGTCCGTGACTGAAAGCGAGATCGTCTGTGACGAAGAAGGCCACGCTGGTGAAAGTTACTTCTTCGGTAGGGATAAGTGTCAGTACTTGTAGATTAAGGTGTAGCGAGTCTTCGTTGTTGACGCTTAATATAGCTTGCATACTGAGATGTTCTGGAGTCACAGTTGAGAAACACTTTTTTAATGTCTTTTAAGCACAGGGGAAAAAATGAACATGTGAAACATCCATAATGTAATAAGCCACCAAAAAAGTAACATTGCAACAATGCTATCTACCACCCGATCACTATAAACAGAAGTGAAAACAAAATCGAGCCTGGTGCATTCTTTAACTGCCTTGTGGCGCTGTAGTAGTGCTGCTGCTTTGCAGTAAGGAGACTGTGGAAGATTGTGGGTTTGCTTCCCGGTTCCTCCCTGTGTGGATAGCGCTTTGAATACTGAGAACACCGCTATATCAATGTAACGAAGTATTATTATTCTCTCTCTCTCGCGCGCGCGCGCGCCTGTATGTGTGTGTGTGTGTGTGTGTGTCGCTCGCTGCACGTGTTCCTGCAGGCATACGCCGCATAATTATTTATTGATGGCTGAACACTTCCGGAAAGACACAGTTGTCTAAAAGGGGTGGGTTTGACGATACAACAGTAAGTGAATGAAAAGATGGAACTCTGGAGAGAGCAACATACAACTGTCCGTGACTGAAAACTGGTTTTGGCAGATACATGCATATCTTTTTGAAAGTTTGGCCCTGTGCCTTGCTAATTGGTAAACGCAAAGGCCAATCTAACAGGAAATTGTCTTCGTGTAATAGTAAAAGGCAAATTATCCGCAACAAACAAACTGTTTTACATGCTGCATACCAACCCGCGGCGTAGTATACACCGCATAATCACGTCACTTTTTAAATGTTTTTTAAGCAGAGGGAAAAAAATGAACATTTGCAAAATCAATAACACTGCTTTCAGTAAGTACAATGCACACACATTTAATTTGTCGGCCACTTTTTGCCAGCCGTCTTTTCTGGTTTGGGCTGCTTTTGCAGTGTTACCACTTGTGCATATTAAATCTTGAAATCCTTCAAGTAACTAATTAACTAACTAACACTCACCCACCCACACACACAGCTTGTATGAAAAAAATACGCCCGTTCTTTCATCATTTTGTTGCAGCCTATGAAAGACTTGCTGATCATGTTTTCTAGACTCAATATACATTGGCTTTTCACTCAGCGCAGGGGCGCGCATTCATCTCGGATTATTACATCCAGGTAGACTAATCTGCTACACGGCTGTGTTTGAAAAAACGACTTATCCCGAATGAGTTTTACCGGCAGTAATGATTAGGAATCCGATTGGAATAAAACCCTGCAGCCATAGGGGTTCACCAGGACCGAGTTTGGGAAACACTGCTGAACACAGACGAAACTGACTCAGGTGAGGAGTTGGGGCGGGCAAAGTAGTTGCAGCTATTGATTATTCAGTGTTGTTTGCCTGGGTGTCTGATCTGCTCGACGGGATCAGAAATAAAAGGAAAACAATGTGAAAGCAATGTCACAGGTGTTCCTGTGGTATAACGGGTTCACAGCTCCCCTTCAAAAGGCCATTTTTAAATAAATAATCATCGCGCTCACAGCGTAGCGAGGGGTGTGGAAGTGTGGCTAAAATGGTTTCCGGGTGGAGTCGTGCTGCAGGCGTTTCTCCCCTGTGCAGTGTGCGAGCAAGTGAGGAGAGAGAGAAAGCCGGTACGTTAGAGTGACCGAGAGCAGGCTCGAAGGCAATGTGTTCCTGTGGTATAGCGGGTCCATAGCTCCCCTTCAAAAGGCCATTTTTAATCAGGCGACTGACAGTAGTGGAGTCGGGCACAGAGAAGGTCTGCTGCTGAGAGAGCGTCTCAACTGTTGCAGAGCGTGCATCGGTGAAGCAGGTGAGACGCTAATGAAAAAGAGGCACAGGGCTTACTGGTTTTTAAAGACTGCTTCCTTCATTGTGTTTTAACCTCAGTTTTAAAGGATTGTTTTAAGGATCCCATGGAATACCCCTCGCAAACTGTTTTACACGCTGCATACAGCCATTCACATCCGCGAGAAACATGCCTCTATGAACAGTCAACGTGGCTCAGAGATGCATGTGGACTCTAGCACAGACGAACATAAATGACGTCTTTGAGGTTTTATTGATGTTTCTAATGCTTTTATTCTCGTTTTTCAGTCTCCTAGCAGCTTCTTGACTTTCATTGTCACAGCTCTGGTCCTCATGATGAACGATGGCAACAACAGCCTCCAAAGGGTAGAAGCAAGCCTAGGTATTTTATGGGCACTAATGAAGCAACAAAAAACATCTGAGAAATCACAAACACCTGTGATGCCAATTGTCCCAAACATTAGAGTGTGTTGTAATTTAAACTTTGGAGCAGAGGAGTAAATCAAGGAAAAATGTGTCTTTGTCCCAAACATTACACTGTATTTTTATTTGTTTGTATATCTTGAATGGTGTTTTATTTTCTTTTTGTTTATAACTATAAACTTTGCAGCATTCTGTGCTTATCCACTAAAAGTAACACTACATAAGAATAAGTTTAACTGAACATTAGGTTCACTGTCAGTATCTTTAGCTATTGAATTAATAGTCTGGACATTCCTTTTATATTTTGCACTCTTTTTGAAAAAACAATACAAACACTTGCAATCCAGTAATTTAGCCTGTCTTCCTTGCTTATTTGTGTGTTCTTTCATATATGATGGTGTAAGTGTGTGTGGTTATTTGTGTGTACAGTATATGTATGGGTGTGCATGTGAACATACAATATGAAACATACTCTTCCACTTGCACATCATTTGCACGTCTACTTTATAACTGTGTGATTTATGTTATTTGTATGTGTTGTTGTGCTCTGTTATAAGCAGCTCCAACCTAAATTCCTGTACAATAAGTACTGGCAAATAAAAGTGTTTCTGATTCTAATAAGGCGGAGTGGTGGCTCTGAGGCTAGGGATCTGCACTGGCAATCGGAAGGTTGCCGGTTCGAATCCCGTAAATGTCAAAAGGGACTCTGCTCTGTTGGGCCCTTCAGCAAGGCCCTTAACCTGCAATTGCTGAGCGCTTTGAGTAGTGAGAAAAGCACTATATAAATGCAAATAATTATTATTATTATTATTAATTCAACGGTTTACCTTCCACACTAGCACATAACTGGACTGAGTGCTAAGCCCAAGTCCAACGTAGCAGAGTGTTAAGAAGTGATAATGACACAGAAAAATAGTCTAAAATACATTAAGAAGAGTTAGAAAAGTTGGATGAAGTAATGTCACTTTGACACAGTGTTGAATAGGGGTGTGCAACTCCAATCCCGGAGTGCCATAGTGGCTGTGGGCTTTCATTCTTAGAATTTTCGCAATTAGTGACCATTTTCTCCTGCTAACTTATTATTAATTATTTGTAATTGACTTGCTTTATAAGACACAGACTACTTAATTGTTTCTTTTTCCTTAATTAGCAGTCAAACAATAATGTGACAGAAAGTGAGCCCACACATGACCAGCTAACCTGTGTCCATCATACAATATCTGAAAATAAAGAATGGCAAAGATCTCAGTAATGTTGATCTGCTCAGGTCCATAAAACATGTTGATGGTTCTCTTAGAAAAAAGAAAATCAACTGTTTTGGAAATGGCAGAATGAGAGCACCAGCAAACATTAAAAATCTTATTCTAATTATGAAACTTGTTGAAGAGAAATAGGTTGGAGTAAGCTGGTCGTCTATTGGCTCACTTCTCATTTCTGTTTGGCTGCCATTTAAGGAAAAAAACATCAATTCACAGGATGGAGTCTTTAAAAACATGGCAATTAAAGCAAAGGGAATAATAGTCAACTAATAGCAGAAATTGGTCCCTGATAAAGAAAGTGGCAGAAAAGAAAACCAGCAGACATTGCAGCCCTCCAGGGTCAGAGTTTGACACCCCTTGTCTAGAAGAACTATAGCAAAGTTGGTAAGTCTCATAAAAAATTCAACTATACTGACAGGCAGTAAGAACCAACGCAAAAGTTGAAAAAAACCCACTAATCAGACCTAGAAACAGGAACCTCCACTGAAGTGTATACTCTCTGAAATTTAACCCAAACTTACACAGAAAGCTGGAAATAAAAACATGAAAATCTCTGGAAAAATTCTAGAAGTTTTACAAGCCAACCAAGGGACAGAATTAACCATAGACCTATAAATGGAGAATTCAATTTTCCAATTGAGGTTTAGAAAAAAAATAACAGATTCATTTTGGATATCACCAGAAATTCAAAGTGCAAAGTACTTGCAGTGAAGAAAGGATCTTTAATGAAATGTAGAAACTCACAAAAAAGTTATTCATTTAAATAGCAGAGCTTGGCTAGTCCTCTGACAGCTGAAATGTACGTGGGCAGACGCAGCCAGATATGAGTGAAACAACACAGATGGCCTCCCAGTATACAAACATATGGCATATCATTAGTAGCAAACAACTAACCACCTAAATCTGGAATGAAATGTTAGTGCATTAAGTTAGTTTTTGTTTCATTTCTTATTTCCTATTAAATTAATATTAGTAAATCTAATACTGTTGAAGAATATTATGGAGCCATTCTGGCAGTATATGGCATGCCTATAAACATGCTTAATATTTGCTTTGATTAAGATGTTTCAAACATGAAGAAAGCTACATTTGGCACCTGCTGCAGATGAAAACCACAAACACCTGCTACATATACAACCAATCAGTCTTTATTTTATAAATTGGCATTTATAGCTTGGCCCATCACAAGGTGCTTTACAGGGCTAACAGGATTACAGCACCCCATATTGTGCAACTTTGTGCTAATGTGTATGTGGTGGGGTGAGACTGAGAACATCACATTTACTGAAATTATTGTCAACCAGAGTTAAAAGGAATGAAATGATGGAGTGTGAGATTAAATGTATGTAGAAAACCAGAATATGATATTGATTGTGTTGTGCGTGTTCAATACAGGAAAACAATCTATTCTCGTTTAAAAAAATTAAACCTAGATATACAATCAAATAAGCACTTAAAAAGAACTTTCTAGGAAACAATTGACTCAATAAGTAATAATAATACAGTAGACCCCCGCGAAGTTGCAGTTCAGAGTTCGCGGCCTCAGTCATTCGTGAATTTTTCCTTAGAACCTAACTAATAATTGTTAGCGGAAACTGCAAATATCCTTCGCAATTTTTTATGGCTTTTTTCGTGACAATACTGTACTGTAAAGAGAACAGGAAACAACCGTAGAGGAAAAAGTGGCTTGGGATGGTGAAAGTAACCAATCCAAGAGCGTTATTCATTTCTCCTTGCTGCTGATTGACTGCTGCCCTGTGACAACATCTCCAGCTGAGTGTTCTCATGTTTTCCGTTCCCAATGCAATTTGCCAGCATGCCGGAGCCAAGTATATTCGGCAACATACATCCGTTGAATGCCACAACTGGATAAAGTCGGTTCCCAGTGCAATTTGCCAGCACACTGGAGCCGAGTATATTCCGCAACATACATTCGTTGAATGCCACAACTGGATAAAGTCGGTTCCCAGTGCAATTTACCAGCACACCGGTGCTGATCTTTCAGTGCCGTACATTTGTTGAGCAGCCAGCTCACGACCACTGCCACCCCCTGCAGCACTGCAGCCTCACTGTCTCTGGGATTCAGCCACTGCACTAGATTGGCCTGCGAGCATCGACGTTTACCTCTGTGTGCTCATGTGCAGCCAGTTCAAGCGCAGTTGGCTCTGTGATTTACTGAATTTCGTCAATGGCGTCAGTGCTACCTTATACATATTGTTCCAGTAGGTTTTTTTTAATAGTTTTTACATTTCATTGCCAGTGTGTTAAATGATCAGTGTTGCAGTAATTGTGATGCTCCATTAAAATTTCACTTTTTCTTTGTGAATTGTGATGTTTACTTAAAAAGTGCAGCAAAAACGTGTTTGGTGTCCAGGGATGCATTAACCCCCAAGTATGTGGCAGTTTAAATGTTAAAGCCCCAAGATGCCGCCAAAACGCCCTGCACCTTCTAAGGCTACTGGCAATGAAAACGCGCTTGCATGAATTACAGTACATATAGCGGTAACATCGGTATTTTACATTCTAGCACTGTGGGAGACATAGCAGTACAGTACTTTACAGTAGATGGGTTTACCTTTATATTCTTTTTTTAGGTAATGTGTTAAGCTGAGTTTGAAATGCAATTAAAGTGTTTTGGGGGCATATTTAGGGTTTAAACTATAAAAACAGGCAATTTTTTTAACCACATCCAAAATTTGCGGTTTTTCGCAATATTGAAAGAAGGAGCATTACAAGAGTCTCTAACTACAAGGTGAAGACCACAGTGTCTTTTGCCTTGCCAGTGTAAGCTTTTGAATGATCAACTGAAGTTGGTGTTAATGCAGAGCTATGTGGTATTTGTTTTTTTTTTTAAGTTACCACCTTCACCCTGGAACTAACCTCAAGATACAATACAAGGGAGGCAAAAGCAAAATTTCACTGTTAGGGAAAAGACAGCAAAAAAGAGAAGGAGAAGTTAATGAGAATGAGTAAATGGACATGCTTTCATACTCCCGGGATGGCCTATCCAGATCTGTCAGGAGTTTTATTTATTGTGTGATTCCCCTTCTTTTCACCTTTCCTTGAAGGGATAAATTTCTTTGCATTACTGGCAGAATGCAAATGAACTGCCATGGAATATATAAACACCCATCAAATGGTACTTTTGCTGTTAAAACAGATATGTAAAAAACTGCAGTTAACAAGCCTTCTCAAGCAAGCTCCACACACAGCTCTATTGCTGAGTCTACTGACATTTAATACAAATCTGAAAAGTGTATGTGTGACATTAAGAGTGCAGTGATCTGGCATTTAGCATGAAAGATTAATTAAAATACCAGCCAACAAGAAAGATAATGCCAATAACAGAAAACAGGAGCCGAAATGATTAGCTCATAAATTTTATAATAATGTAATGTTAACTTTGATAGGCTAATCATAAGCTTATAAAATGCCTTGTCTACTTTAGTAACAAAGATTTAAAGGGATACAATATTGCACGCTATTGTATTTATGGTATGTGTTGTTGTGGGGTTGTCATTACAAAAGATTAGACAGTAGCCTATCTTACCTTTATAGTCCCATTGGGAAGTTTCCAAAAGACACAACCAATGGTGTTGTGGAGATGGGTCACGGAATTTGCATACAAGGATCAGACTACTCCCATTTTGCAATAATTTCATGATATTGTGAAGCATATTTGGAATTTTGCTTAAGTTGGTGACAGCCATGGTGTAGTAGAAGAAAACAAATGCATTAATCTGGTACGGTACAACTCTATATACATTTACGAAGTCCAATCAGGCTTTTCTCTTTCCTTTGTAGACGCTTGCTTTTCATTTGTCTGTAAATAAATGAAGATAAATGTTTTACTTAATTGCCTAAAAACATTGAGCTCAATGTTTTTTAGAGAAAGTATATAACATTATAAGTGAATCAGAATTCAGACCATGAGATAGCAAGAATCAAAATCAAAAGTTCTAAGTTTAAATCGAGGCATCTTAATCAAGGAGAAATGTAGGTCAGGTCAGGGACAAGCTAAGGTAACTATCAAATATTTAAGAATGTTTAATATAGTCAGTTGAATGTGCTGGTAACTTCATAGCCAAACTGCTACTCCTCAGAAAGGTTAGTAAGAGAAGAGACAACCAACACCTAAATTAAGATCTGGCCAGTTGAAAAACTAACAAGACTTCCATCACTTTGGTTGTGGTTTGCTCAGCTAGGCAGAAGAAAGACAGCTAAAGAGGCCACTGGCAAGTGAAAGTCATCCATTATGTTAGTTTTGTAATCTCATTTTTTTTTCACAGTTTTCCCTTTTCTTTAACATTGACTCATAAAACCTTGCATTAAGAAACCTGATGTTTGCTCATTTACATGAATGGTATGACACTTTCCAAGGTAATCGTTTTCTGTTGGATTAATAAAGCAAGCATTCCTAGGGAGCATGTAGAAACAAGGTACTATGTCATGTCTTAGTTATTGTGTTAACTTTAGATTGTTATTTCATCATTACCTTTACCTACTATATATACATTTTTCATTTACTTGGTTTATTCCTTGATCCTGATGTAATGTTTCCTCTTGAAAACATCAGCCTCTTTTTGGTGTTGCTTAATCTTGTGATCATTCAGTTTTCTGGAACATCTGACAATATTTACTTGTCAGTAGCCTCTTCACCTCTGGACTCCATCACACACTATAAAGTGTTCTCCTGCACCTCTGTTTAAGAATTTTCAAATCATTCCACCATTTCTTTTCATGCAAGGTGGTGTACAATAAGGTTCTACCCTTTATGTATTTATTTGGTTGCTGATCATTTTTTTTTCCTTTTACCTTACATTACTTTTGATTATGTTTACATAAATGTTCATATAAATATAATTGTGATACTTTATTTTTTCAGCTTTGTGTGTACCACACTCTATTCACAATCATTTTTTTGTTACAGTTTTACTTGTGTAACTGTGCTACCTGTCTAAGCTGGGTTGAAATCTAATAATGTATGTAGACCTAAGCTAATGTTAATGTTTGCAGTGCACGATGCAATACTTAGGTCTCTGTTATATGCCATTTGGTAGGAGATTTGTAAAAGCTGCTTATATGATTGTGATGCGCCTTCTATTGGAATGACAAATGCAATGCATTTTATTACTAAAAAGGTTTGTGATACACAGACGGACATAAAGAGAGACACACAAACACTTATCCTTTTATTGAGGTGGATACTTTGTTTAGGTTTTCATTAATATTTTTTCTTGTCTGGCACTGTCACCTTATCGTTTGATAGTTTTGTTATACAAGGCACCTCTGTTTATGTTTTCATTTTTCTTTGTTTTACATACTTCATATGTAAAGTATGATTTTTTTGTTTCATACTATTTTTTCATATTTTACTTACCTTTTGTTTATATATGTTTCCTGTTAGACATTGTTATATTCTACTTAAGTTTTTAATATAAAGATTTTTGTCAATGCCTATTAATATTTATTGTAAATTAGTATATTATTTCCTTGAGATTCCAGACCTTCCTTACCTCCCTACAAGTGTCTATATTTTTATACAGTTGACAGATGTTCATCAATTGAAAAAAATAAAATGAACAATTATCAAGGTGAATTAAATATCCAAAAACATAAAAAGTATTTTACATGTATATATTTCACATTATTTTTCACTGCCTGGTCCATAGGTAGGTTATGTTCCATGCTCAGGACCACATAACCTTCATGTTTTTAAGTCCAGTACTTTAAGCCACTACACCCCTCTGCCTGCCCAGTGATCATTGTTACATATTTGGCTGAAGTCTTCACATTTGGATACTTGAAAAAATGATATGCATTGTAATTGTATAAAAATACATTTGTTTATAATTAGCATACATACAGATTAGGAAGGAAGAACATGCAACCCTTCAATTTTAAGTAGAAAACCATAGTCACTAAAGGTAGTATTAATATAGCAATATTTTTCATTATACTATCATCAATATGTTAAGGACAAGTATCAGGATTTTTTTCTGCATTTTTTCTTTTGTTGCCTTATGTCACAAGGAATAATCCACAGATAAATGTATATGTGTATGTACCATAATTGAGTATTCTAAGAGTCAGAGGGGAACAGTTTGTTGTCAGAGAGGAACATTTTTGTGCACTGGGTGGTTTTCTTTTTTCTCTTAGGCAAAGAAACATGTAAATATTAAATGTAAAAGCAAGTAGATGAAGAGGCACTAAGCACCCATTGTTGGGTCTGGGGTGATAAGTGGAAAGGCAAATTTCCTGAGTAATTGTGTTACAGGTTATTGTTGCTGGCTGTCTACAGGACCTACTGTAGATATTTACCTGCTTTGATTCTGTTGTTTAATACTAGAATTTCTGAAGCCAATGAATAAACTTGTAATCCGGCTCATCTTTTTTTGTTCTTTATTTCACCTTATACAATTTCTTGTATTAGGAATTTGTTAGTTTTTGTATACCCCTTGGGGTCAGAGCACAGGGTCAGCCATTGTACAGCACCCCTGGAGCAATTGAAGGTTAAGGGCCTTGCTCAAGTGCCCAGCAGAGTAGGATCTCTTTTGGCAGTGACGGGGATTCGAACCAGCAACCTTCGGGATACCAGCGCAGATCCTTAGCCTCAGCCTTAGCCTTAAATCCCTTCGCACCTCTCCATCAGCGTCTTTTGTTTTTTAAATACATCGATCAGCACAAGCAGTCTGATGTCCCATCCCCCAACTTGACAGATCTCAGCTCGCAGACAAAAAGTTCTCCCAGCTCAAGCCAAGGCTCCTTATCTGTGTGTGAGGTTCCTGGAGTTGTATAAGGTAAATAATACAGTATATCGTTATATGGAATACATGTATATCACGTGTGTTCTGTGTCTACAAAGATCTGGGTAAGTGTAGGATGAAAGGAAACATGAGAAATGGGAAGGGATTTAAGGTGAGCCGGGATTACAAGTTTTTTCGTAGGCTTCAGGAATTCTAGTGTTAAGCAATGGAAATATGTTTACAGTACTGCTTATTAAAGCAAATTGGTATGTAACATTGTTTGATAAATGTTAATCTAGACAGGGACTGAAGCAGATATTTACTTCTGGGCAGTGGGCGATGCAGTGAGGGACAGTCTACTGAGAACACTGTCAAGACCACTCGCAGAGAGCACAGGGACTTGCAGGCAGACTAAGGTGCGTGGCTGGCAAGACGCAAGGAACACGAACGGTGACACCTATCTTCAGGGAGGAAGAGACAGTCCCACCAGAGAGACACTGGTTGTAGGGCAGCAAGAGAGGGAAGACTCACGAAAGGACTAAGCAAAGCTAGCGGACGAGAAGTGAGGTGTGCCTAGGTTATAACAGCAACACAAGTTGCCCAGAAGTGAAAAAAAAAGAACGCTCACTCCATGATGAAGAGACATTGACAGGGACTCAAAAATTCAGCAAAACTTCTGTTGGGAAACAAGCATCCAGCAAACAGAGTGTTTCCGTGGACAGTTGGTACACAGAATGCAAAGTGGAGTTTGCACCATTAAAGGTTGTATCCTCCACTGTTATGTTTTTAAAGGACTTTTACAGTGTGGCTGGTGTATTTAAAAAAAAAAAAGGTTTTCCCTCCTGAGATTTTTAGATTCTTGTCTGTTTTTATTTTTATATTGTCTGGTGTAACATACATTACTATTGCTTTTCCTGAAATTGTTGCCATGTCTCTTATTGTGTGTTTATTCACTGCCCAATTTAAAGAAACCTGTGTGCTATTATCTGTAAATCTCTAATAGGTTAGATTATCTATAAGTGTGACCGGACACCCATCCCGCAAGTCTTACAGTACACACTGCTGTTTTGCAAAAATGTTGAAAAAAAGTCTATGGATAGTTAATCATTTTAGCAGTTTATTAAAAGATGTGTATAAATATATATCTCCATCAAACTCACAAAAACAGTTATTGCTCCACCTGATTTTGAATAAACATAATCTGGATTTCAGTTACAGAACAACCACGCACATGTGCCATTATTTTCAATTTTTGTATTTACACTGTCAAGTTCTAAACGCATTAGGACTATTTTACAGCCTGTAATTAATGTTTTCAAAGTGTTTTGTATCTGGTAGGGACCAAATTAGAGCAGTTGCACGTAGAAGTTATTCTCATTACCAATGCCTGCTATATTATATTGGTTATCCATAAGTCTACCATACATCTGAATCATTCTTACAATGCACAGTATGAAAAGTATGTCAATAGTCGCACAATTCATACTTTAAATTAATTAATTTAATTTTTGATATATCAGACCGTTTTGGGAGCACTGCTGAATCCATTTGGATTTTCTCTTTCTCCATTGCAGGCTTAAAACAACAGCTAGGTAAGTTTTAGAAATTTTAACTTGATAAAATAAAACATTATAAAATAGAACAACACTCATATCATTGTACATGTCTGTTAGCATGACTACCAGATGTTGATTCAATTAATGTAGTACTGATGTACTTTAGGTGCTTTTTTAAAAATGTAAGTAATAATTTACATTTTGTTTTGACAGAATCACTTGTGCCATTTAAATTGATAATGCAAAAAGTATAAAACACGATGGCAGGTGTGCAATAATTCAAAAATAGAACTGGAAGAGAATCTAAGAATACTGCATTAGACAGTAACAATAATAGAGATAAAACAAACAGATGTCTGGAATGAGCATATAATGGATGTAGACATTCATTGATAGTTATCACTGCCATGACATTCCCTTCAAAAAGTGAAACCCAAGAGATGTGTAACATACTCACAGACCTTATTTTTCTTTTTTTTTATTCATGTATATCTGTCAAACTGTAGGGAACTAACATTAAGCTGAAATTGTGTACTTCTTCACAAGAGGGACTCCAGATCTGCAGCAGGCCGTCTGGTGCCTATTTTATGCAGCTGTCAAGAGTTAGGTTTGAGTTTTAACAACATATTTAAAAGTAATTCTATTTCTTACAGTACCTACTGTATTCACGGTTAGACATGCAGTATGTCTCCATAACCACCCACTGTTTCCAGTGTCAAAGTTGGTTTCAAAGTTTCAAAGTACCAAATTTGTGTTCTGCTTGCTGACCTCAAAATCCAAAGAAAACCCAGAAAATGTAATGGCATTACCGTGTTTCCCCGAAAATAAGACCTACTTCGAAAATAAGCCCTAGCATGATTTTCAGGCTGCTCTGTAATGTAAGCCCTACCCCAAAAATAAGCCTAAAAAATAAGGCGCCTAAGGCCAGGTTTATACTTTACATGATGAGACAAGTGTGGCCGAAACATCCATTAAATTCCGAGGACACCTTACCACAATATCTCTGAAAAGGATGTTTAATGATTACATCCATCAATTCAGGGATGCGCCCATTCCAGCAGCATCGGTGAAAGACAGAAACAAAATCTCTGGATGGGGCATCAGCTCATCGCAAGGTGAACACAAGCACACACTTACACTGGCGTCTTTGTAGCTTCACCAAATCCCCAAACCTTCAGGTCTTTGGATGGAAAACTGAGCACACTGTGGAAACCCACCAGGAAAACATGCAAACTTCAGGCAGGGATCACAAGAGACGTGACTCTCTGCAAGACAGCAGCACTACTGCTCTGCCACCGTGCCACCCTATATGTGTAACTATTAGCAGTATTCATTATTTAAACAAAGTTAACGATTTATCTGTAAAATGTAACATACATATTTTTAATATATTTCATCATGAAAGTGATATCAAGTATAAATCTAAGAATTCTAAATGTGCAGAGAGCTGGAATATTACAAATTGAATGTGTTCTTGTGGGGATGCTGGTTGCCTCTGTTGTCAAGGCAATAAGGGGAAGTCCCAGAAGCGTGTAGAGATTTAACAGCTGGGTCGGTTTTAAGATGATGTTTACGACAGTCTACTTTAATGATAAAGTAAACTACGAGGTTAAAGTGGACATTTCGA
Organism: Erpetoichthys calabaricus; assembly: GCF_900747795.2. Lineage (NCBI taxonomy): Eukaryota > Metazoa > Chordata > Cladistia > Polypteriformes > Polypteridae > Erpetoichthys > Erpetoichthys calabaricus. Next base: position 79,705,960 of record NC_041395.2, read on the forward strand.
GTTTAAAGCTGAAATTTCCACTTTAATCACAAAATAGACATTTTCATGATGTCCTTATTTTTTTTTTCTCTGTGGCTCAGATACGCTGTCATACATTCTGATGGTATTGTAAAGGTGCAAAAAAAAAAAAGACGGCACAAAAGATGGTATGTGAGACTTTTAAAATATATTGTGTCATTACTTTGGGGAATATGCAATGCTTGAATATCAAAGCATCACGAATGCATTTGTATGTCGGCATTTTGCTTCACCACATTGAACCATTCATCAAACATCGAAGCTGGCACATCGATCCTGGAGGATCCTAAAAGCGGCTGGAGTAGCAAGAAATTCAGGGTAAAATTCAGGGTTTGAATGTGGAGAGGTATGACGATATTCCAGAAGATGACATGACTCTATTTGGATAAATGTACAGTGGAACCTCGGTTCACGAACGTCTCGGAACACGTACAAATCAGTTTACGACCAAAAAGTTCGCCAAACTTTTGCATCTGTTCACGACCACACACTCGGTATACAAACAAGCCAGTTTCCCTTTTGGTTTGTGTGTACTGATGATTTCCACACGTGTTCAGTCTCTCCCTGTGCAGCGAGCGAGAGAGACATACACAGACACACGCAAGAGAGAGAGAGACACACACACACACACACACACACACACGCGAGAGAGAGAGAGACATACACATGCGCGTGCGCGAGAGGGAGAGGGCTGGCCGCATAAGGGCTTGTTCTTAAAGAGAATGATTCCAGCATTGTTTTAACCTCGTATTTAATGAAGACTTTTTTCTATTGCATTTTAACCTCCACTTCACTTCTGTTTACAGCGATTGGTTCGTAGCGTGCATTGTTGCAATGTTACTTTTCTTGGTGGTTTATTAAATTACAGATTTTCCAAATGTTCATTTTTTTCCCTGTGCTTTAAACTCATTAAAAAAAAGTGTTTTTAGCGAGCGGTTCATAGCGCTATAGTGCGAACTCTTGCAGTGTTAGTTTTCTCTGTTGTTCAAGGTTTTCTCAGTGTTATTCAATGTTTTTACATTTAGTTTACTATTACGCTGTACATTCTATAGTATAATTAACTATATTTGTGCTTAAAAATCTTTAATTGTATTTACATACAATCCTAAGGGGGAAATTACTTCGGTTCACGACCAGATCGGGTTACGACCAGAGTTTTGGAACAAATTATGGTCATGAACCGAGGTTCCACTGTATATTGTTGTACATGAATAAATATAAGATATCCCCGGAAAATAAGCCCTAGTGCATCTTTTGGAGCACATGTGCACATAACCAGCTTTAGGCAGAAAAAAAACAGCGTCAGCACACAAGACAACACCTGAAAACCATGAGACATGTTAGTTGTATGTTTAAAGACTGCCTTAGGCAAAAAAAATGTATGAGGATTTATGAGAAAGCATAAACTAAGGTCATTATACCATTTTAGACCTGGACACTGTTGACAGAAGCTCATCTGGTATTGATGACCATTTTGAAACTAGTGAGACTTTAGTTGTTGAGGTAATGTATAGTCGGTTAAAAATTGTGACTGGGAGATTTCAGACAACACATTGGCCAATATCAAGGTTAAAATTGTTTCAGTTCTTTTAAAGTTTGATCAAACATTTCTTTGCCTAAGTGGTGCTCATGATGGTGTTCTAGAGAAATTTTGCTTTCAATTGTCTTTCTTTCTATGCCAGCTACCAGCAAACACTAACCTGCTCAGCTGAACTTCACAGAGTTCTTAGTTTACACCACCTACCAACAGCATGGGAATTGCTCAGTAAATCATTCTTTAATGGAGCTTACTTTAAAAAAAATGCTTCTATGCCTGGAGGCACAATTATTATATTAATAGTGTATTGTGATTTTGAAATATGCAAAATACTAGCCACTGCAAAAAATAAATGAATAAATACCTGAAGTATGCTGGGTTTAGGCAATCTTCCCCCAGGCAGTCACATTTCTTTGTCGACAAATTATTTGACAGCATTGCTGAAGAATGAATATGAGAGAGTGATTGAACCCTTGATGAATTAACATATAAGCTCAGGGCAACATTGTGAGAGTGTACTGATCAAGTGCTAAGGATAAGGAGTACATAAGATAAGCTGCTTTGTGTTTTCTACAACATAAAATGGAACTTGGCGCTTTAACATATTCATGTTTACCATGGTGTCAGACAGCAGTGACACATTGCACGTTGGTGGGACACACATATGCAGCATTGATGACCATATACTCTGTACATGTGATAATACTAGTACTACTACAAAACTGTATATTGTTTTAAAATTAGGGAAGACTGTAAAAGACACAACAACCCTGTTATGTTTAAGTCTGATGCCCTGTGTTGGCTGGGATTGGCTCCAGCAGACCCCCGTGACCCTGTGTTCGGATTCAGCAGGTTGGAAAATGGATGGAAGGACATAACAAAATGGGTGTGAGAACGCCTAAAAGGACCACAAATACAGGCCAGGTACCTCACCAGCTTGTCCAAGGAAGGTCACCCCCAAATCCAGCTACTCATCACTGCTGCCTTTGGCCTAGAAGAATATATAACAAGACAGGTAAAAAAATATAGCAAAAGCCCCACAAGAAGGGGGACAACAGTAAACCCCTGGTTTTGCACAGAAAGACTAACAAGGAACCTTTATTAATTAGGATTTCTTCTCAAAAAAAAGAGCAAAAATAGGCAAAAGGAATTGCCTAACAGGCAATCCAAAACAAACATGTTCCAAGAAATCATAATCGTAAGAATTAAGTCTGCAAAACCAGATGAAAGAAAATAGCAGTACTCACAAAAACTACAAAATAAATCCAAATGATCTTCTACTCCTGAGCCTGCTCAGCTTTGTTCTGACTTAAATAGCCAAAGGGAGGGCTAAGGAGTGGCGATGTCAGAATGGCCCCGCCTCCTATGGCTCCACCCACAGACAAAAAGGATAAAAAGGCAAACTTAAAGAGACAGCACGCAATTAACCAAAATCAACAGAGATAACAATAATATTAAAAATAATTATTTAAAACTGATGAAACATCAAATACACATAAATACAGGCTATTACATAACACCACCTTATTGTTGCTGACAATTTGAAAAATGTTGTTAGTTGTTGGAGAGTACTTTCCAACAACATAAGTCTGCAGGTTTTGTTTGGGAAAAAGGTTAAGTTTTGAGACTGAAGTATGAACTGTTTCATTTTGTCTTGTGTTAACTGAATTAACATACGTAAGGTAAACACTTTATGCATTTACTCTTATGCAGAGTAAATTTACACCTCAATCAACTTTAATGTTGACTGCTGTCAGCAGAAATTTTTCACTCCTAATTTTTTAAAATTGTACAGTTAACATATTCCACAGTAAGTTGAACGCATTAATGTAACATTTTGTTTTACTGAAAACAAAACAGAATGCTGTGCTTTTTTTCATAGTTTAAGTGTAAAAACTGTTTACATTTGTCATCCAGATCTTGCTAAATGACTTTTCAAGGGTAGACAGCCAGCATAGGACAGTCAGTGAACCTATCAGGAGATTACAGAATGACAATGTAATTTATCAACAATTCAGTACCTGCATACAGCATACATACTGTATTAGCTAAAGCAGAATGTATTTTTAACATTATTCATTGAAGACTTTTTGTTTTGAATGTCTAAATATTTGAAGAAGGAAAGCAGCAGTATTATACTTTTGCTCAAATGAGAATGTGCTTACTATAATCTATGGGTGTAAATTCACCAAACTCCTTGTCTTTTTTAAATACTGCTGCCATGGCTGGAAAAGGAAGTGTGCATCTTAACTACATTTTGAACAGATGACACCAGAAGAATTATTCTACCAAATAAAATAACTGGCTCAGTGAAAGATCTCAGCATTGAATTTCAACTTGCCTTTGAAATAAAAGATGACATCGTAATTTAACTTCTGCAGTTCCCCAAAATCAAATTATTTGATCATCTTGAAGGGGGGAACACCCCTGTCTACAGGTTTTCATAGTCTGAGGATCTCCTAAAACAGTGAGTTATTTAATTTTGTTTGAATATTGGAATGCCACAATTCTCATATACAACTAAGTTTCAGTTTGAAAGAGGCAATGCTGACTCACAGGGCAAATAAAATAAACTCAATGTAAGCTCAAAGGTGAAAATTAGCTTATAGTACTGTGGAAATGTGCAACCAAGATATTCAGATTTAAAGCATATTGAGAGTAGGATGACTTATGTGAGTTATCTGAGGCCCTGATACAGTGGTACCCTTCACTAAAAGTGTCGTATAATGGGGGGATAAAGAGACTGAAATACAATGTTGATAGCTTCTTAACACAGTGTAAATGGTTCAATACACACTTACTGCATTGTGTATGATAAGAAAGATAACTCCTGTTCAGAGAAATTACATACCTAATAGAATGGATTCTAAAGCCTTTCCTTACCTTATGTAAGAATTAAAAGGGCATTTACATTTATCATTTATTTGCTTAGCAGAATCTTTTCTCCAAAGTGACTTACAAAAAAGCTGAACATAATAGAGTAAACATCAGTCTGGGGACTGTTTGGGAACAAGTGTTACAGGACAAGGTCACAAACTTAATCATCACAAGTGAGGAACTCAGAACAAAATACAAGCTAGTTACCATTCCTAAATGTAACAGATTACATGATTACATCTTGCCTGAAGAAGGGGCCTGAGTTGCCTCGAAAGCTTGCATGTTGTAATCTTTTTAGTTAGCCAATAAAAGGTGTCATTTTGCTTGGCTTTTCTCTAAATCTAACAGAGATTCACCAAATAAAAAAGTCTTCAAACACTTCTTAAAGGAGTCAGAATTAAAGGAGATAAGCAGCTTGTTTCACTGGGAGCTACAAATAAAGCGTCTGGACTGAGAGTTGATGCCACGCAGAGGTGGCACCACCAGACACCATTCATTAGCAGACCTGAGTGGTCAAGAAGGTGCATAGGACCTCATGAGGGTCTGCATATTTATAGGTGGTGCCTCACTGACTACTCTGCAGGCAAGCATCAAGGATATGAACTTAATATGTGTCACTACAGAAAGCTAATGTAGTGAGAAGAAGAATGACATGTTCTTGGCTTGGCTGGTTCAACACAAGACATGCTGCTGCATTATGAATCATCTAGATATAGAACATTTTATTTCCCTTTTGTTTCCTTTTTTGCCAGGGATATGTCTTTTTCTCAATTATTTAGATAGAGTATTGACGATTCTAATGATTTTAATATAGTAGTATTCTTTGATTTTGGTATTATGTTATAAGCATAAAGAATCTTATAATTCTTTAAGGAGGAAGTATTTTTAGATATTTAGGTGAAACTTGTATACCCTTATAACAACAATAAACCATTTGATCCTACTGTTTTAATAGTTATAAGAGTATATGCATGTGTCTTACTAATTTCAGTGTATAATAATAAATTATTGCAATGATGTATGCAATAAACCTAAGCTATCTAAAACAAATTTAATTCATTTTTGATGTTTTTCTAATGGTGTTTATGAAGCTTGAGGGACAAAATAAATCTACAGGAGTACAGGAAGCATCAAGCTTCCCAGGCTCAGACTAACAGGAGTTAGTTGTTAACATGCGTTTTATGACCGTAATGTAGTTTGCAAATCTGAGAATAATTCTTTTTTTAAAAAAAAAAACTACTGTAATACCTTGCATATGTGCCACCAATCAACAATGGTTTGGGGGTTTGGTATGTTTTCACTGTTCCCATTAATGTTTTGCAACATTGCACAAAGTCTGATAATGGTCTCTGACAATTGAAATGTCTCCGTAGATAAAAACATAAAGGACAATGCAATAAACCCATGGATTGATGTGTTCTTGTGCTTGTTGCTCTAGAAGTTTTGCAAAATTGTTAAAATGGTTTTATATGACAGTATTTTTCATTCATCTTCACTAAGCCCAGGAACATTAAAGCTTTCTACTTTCTTTTTGACAGGAAGTTGTTATTTAGTTGTTTCCTTAGCACTTAATCACTAATGGCTTCTCAACTTGACTGCACAGTGGCATTTTTATTAAATAGAGATACTATGTGTTTTGTGGCAGACGTTTTATTCTTCAAGACCAGGGTTCTTAAATTATTAAGCTGCTTATGCTAATATTTGAAGCTCAAACAGAAACATATGCTTAACTGATAACAACACTGCCTTTTTTGTTTTTGTTTTCAGTTGTTTATATATTTAACTTTTTGCCAAAAATTATTACTACAAAAATTTAATGAGTTTTTGCAGTTTTATTTTGTGGATTCAGAAAGTATTCAGATCCCTTCACTTTCTAAATACTTTATTGCAGGGGTTCTCAAACTCAGTCCTCGGGACCCACTTTGGCTGCAGATTTTTGTTCCAACCAGCTTCTGTTTTTAATTGGACTCCTGAAAAAAAAATTAAAATGTGCTAAGTAGTTATATGGGATTTTTTTTTCTTTTTAACAATATATTCATCTTGATTTTCAATCTGCTTTTCTGGGTGTTCTAATTGTTTAATTAATCTATTATTTACTAATTAGTGGGTCAGGATCTAAAGTAGTTGCAGCCTTTCATGATTCGGAGTTGTTTGCCTGGGTTTCTGCTCTGCTCATTTTTAATTGTCATTATTAAGATACAATGAAGGGAGCAAACTGCACAGAGAAAGGGCAAAATATAATGAAATCAACAAAAGAGAAAATAACAAATAGAAAATATTTCTAAATGTATTATAAATGTAAAATCATGCTGTTGTGCTGAATGTACAGTAGAATAAGAGAAGCAAAAAAAAAAACAGTTAATTAAATGAGATCAATATTATCAGTTGTTGTCACTGATTATGAATCTGGTTGAAACAAAAACCTAAAGCCATGGTGACATCCCAAGACCGACTTTGAGAACCACTTCTTTGTTGTGTTGCACATTTAATTTTAAATTGATAAATTTGCCTTTTTTACCCATCATTCTGTAATAATAACCCTTAATGACAAAGTCAAAACATGTTTTATTAGAAATCAAAAACGGAAATCTTCTCATTCATATGTATAAGTACTCCAACTCTTAATTCAGTACTTTGTAGAAGGACCTTTGGCAGAAAGCTGTTCATTGATTACAGTTCAGCTTTCAATTCAATTATCCCCCATAGACTGGTCGAGGATCTGAACAGCCATCTCTGTGCCTGGGTTTTCAACTTTCTCACAGGGAGACCACAGGTGGTGAGATTTGGTAGTTGTGCCTCCAGCATTATCACACTCAATACAGGAGCTCCACTAGGCTATGTACTCAGCCCTCTGCTCTATGCCCTCCATTGTCAAATTTGCTGATGACACAGTGGTGCTGGGCTTCATCTCCAACAACAATAAGATAGCATACATAAAGGAAGTGGACAACCCGGCATTATAGTTTTCAAGAGACCTGCCCCCAACTGAATGTCAGCAAAACCAAGGAGCTGGTGATGGACTTCTGTAAAAGATAACTGTGGTCCTACACCCCCCTCAACATCCATGGTATTGAAGTGGAGAGAGTGAGCAGCTTCAAATATTTGGCCTATCACATCACCAAGAATTTCACACGAACTGTACATTTTCAAGTTCAGTCCAAAAAGGTGAGGAAGAATCTATCCCATCTGAGACAGCTGAGGAAGTTTCGGGTATCTCCAGTGATCCTAAGGACTTTTTACTCTAGTGCTGTAGTAGTAAGTGTCTTGACTCAGAACATCACCTCCTTGTTTGAGCAACTAGGATCATCAGAGACTCATTTCACCCTAATAACTATCTGTTTGACGTGCTGAAATCAGGCAAACACTTTAGGAGTGTTATAGCCAGAACAGAGAGGCTCAGAAGGAGCTTGTATCCACAGGCCATAAGACTTCTTAACCTGGACATGCCACCACATATCTTTTCCACTGTTCATTATAACATAAACTGAATTCTCTACTTCACTGTATCTCAGCTGTCACCATGTCATTTAAGTCTGTTTACACTAACCGGCTAACTAGCACACTGCACTTACATAGATATCCTATTCTATTACATTTGCATACTGTTCAGATCTTGTTTATAATTGTAATGCTTATTTGGATATAAACTTTTTTCTATATATCGTATTGTCTTAGTTCTACCCTTTTAAATTTCTTTTTAATTTATATTTCTTTTTAAATTTTAATTTAATCTCTCTATGATATTAAAAACACTCCCCTGCACACAGCTTGCCCAATAATTTCTCCTACTGTGCACATCCTCTTTCTGTACCACCTGGTGACTTCACAGCAGCTCATCCAGTTTGTCAGGCAAGGGTGCAAGGCTCAGAACAGCAGCACAAGGATGTAGTCCCACGTGTTACCTGGAAGAGAGTGGACCATGAAGGCTGACTTCGACCATCAGTTAAGTTCCCACAATAGTTTACCCCAACCTCACTATGGCCAGACATTGTACTCTGGTCCAACACTACCAGGACAATCATCATGGCTGAACTGACTGTTCCATTGGAGGATGGGATGGAGGCCACCTTTGAGAGAAAGAGGGAAAAATTTACAGAACTGTTAGCTGCATGCTTACAAGCAGGGTGGACGGCCTTCACTTTCCCAGTAGAGGTAAGTTGCAGAAGCTTCACTGAAACATCCTCCCAGAGGTTCCTGAAGTCCCTTGGAACTACAGGTTCAAAGCTGCGGAAGGCTCTCAAACATCTGTCTGTAAAGGCAGAAAAAGGGAACTTCTGACTCTGGCTCAGAAGAAAAGATAAAATGTGGGGAAAACAACGATCCTAAGAGCTGACTGCAGGAGTGATAGGGAGATACCCCTACCACTGTTCCACCACGTTGAGATTTTCTGAGATTAAAGGAAAGAAACATCAGTGAAGGGTGGCTCCTGGCTGGTGACCCTTCAGCTAGCAAGGTGGCACTATCAGAGGTGTGTCAGGAAGAAATGCCCTGGTCCTAAATCTTCCATTTCACAATTATTGAGGTCATTATGCTTCTAGGAATAGTCAAAATTTTAGAAATGGTTTGATATCCTTGCCTTGATCTATAACTCACCACAATTTTATCACTGAGGTATACAGAGAGGTCTTTGGACTTCATTGTTTGATTTTTAGTTCTGATATGTCATGTGAATTGTGGGACCTTATATACACAGGTGTGTGCCTTGCTAAATAATTAAATCAAACAGGAGGTACATGACCACATTTTGGAGTGCCATAGCAAAGGGTTTGAATATTTTAATGAATAAGAGTTTTCAGTTTTTGATCTTTAACAAATCTGCAAACCTTTCTGAAAACATGTTTTCACTGTCATTATGGGTTATTCCGTGTATATTGATGGGCAAAAAATAGGAAATGTTTCTATTTAAAATTAAATCTACAACCTCAATAAAGTGTGCAGAAAGTGAAAAGGTCTGACTATTTCCAATATCCAGCATATTCTCAACTCAGGCACATAACTGATTATTATTATTATTATTATTATTTACTTTTAATAGGCTATTTTGCTTCTAAGTCCAGTAAACTCACTTTTAAACTATTTAAACCTGCTAGGTTACTTGTTCAAATTTGTCACAGAATTTTAAGTTGCTGTGATAATTTGACTTTGCCAACTGTTAGAAAAAAATATACAAATTGGAGAAAATAGTGATTAAAAGTGCTTACCTATCCTGATATTTGTAATATTAGAAAGTATAGCTAATAAAACTGCAGAAGTATAATGTATCTCTCTTTGTAGCTATAGTATCCGATATTTAAACTAATTTAGAGATTCACACCATCAATTTAATTGTTTTTGTATGTCAGTACTATTGATTTTTATGATGAGCAATTTTAGGTTTAAAAATGGGAGATTCATGTTAATGAGCAAAACAAGATAGATAGATAGATAGATAGATAGATAGATAGATAGATAGATAGATAGATAGATACTTTATTAATCCCAATGGGAAATTCACATTCTCCAGCAGCAGCATACTGATACAATAAATAATATTAAATTAAAGAAAGATAATAATGCAGGTGAAAAACAGACAATAACTTTGTATAATGTTAAATGTTAACGTTTACCCCCCCTAGCAGAATTGTGAAATTTTTAATATACTTTAAACACTCTAAAGAATATTCTTAGTGAATAACTGGGTTCCTTTTTAGGAATGCCCTGGATTTTTAGCTAAAATCCTTTTTGGGTGGTATGCTAAAATATGACAACCAAATAACCTTTAAGAGTTATAACAGGTCTATCAAAGCCACAGCTCTATGATCTTACAATGCTGCTTTTATTATGCTTATATTCTTTCTGACCATTATGCATAATCCTTGTGAGTGGGCAACATAAAAAGTAAATGTGGTCACTGGCACTGTTTCCTGACCAGCTGGTAAGTACAAATTGAAAATTCAAATGTTTAGTCAACAGGTTTTAGCCAGAGCTGTGAAGACAAAAAATATTTTGAGTCCATGCTCCCATGATATCATGATATGCCAGCAATCTTGTGTCACAATGAAAAACATCAGATTGCCAGCAAGGAAAAAAAACTGAAACAAACAATGAAAAAAATGGCCAAAAAAGAGTCACTACGACATGCCCATCTAGCTTACTTGAATGCTTAAGGAAAAATATCTGTAATAAATGTGGAGCTTGAGTATCTTAAGAAAGAAGCCATGGCCCATTCTCAGGACTATAATCCTTCCAAAGAAAAAAATAGAGCACTCACCCACCCACCTACGTTGTAATAATTTTTAATCAATTGTATGTCTCACACTCACAGGCATTGTGGTATAATGGTTTATGCGTTGGACTTTAAAGCCCAAGGTCGCTGGTTTCATACTTGTTTTTGGCTCACTGTGTGACCTCCAGACAAGCTACTCAGCATATCTGTGCTCCAGCTGCTAACAATATCTGTAAACTGTTGTAACACATTCTGATCTTGTAACTTGCCTTGGATAAAAGTGTCAGCTTAATGTATAATAATTCAGAGCTGAGAGATAAACTGTGGCACTTTGTCAGAGACAATTGATGCTAGAAGACAATATAATTTAATAAATGAACACCTTAAGTCATTTTTGTAGATGTGGTATTTTTAAGCGAGAGAGACAAAATGAACTGCTTTAGAAAAGCGATCAACAATAACATAACAGTAAACCCAGCCTGGGCTGGCAGGTAAGTAATAATGCTGACAGAAATGTTTATCCAAGGTGTCTTAGTTACAAGTATTGTAAACTTGCAGAACAATAATATACATCTTTGGACATATTGCAAATTACAGTGGCTTTTACAAAGGCTTCAACATCAGAATCAAAATTATGCGTGGAAATTAAATCCATACTGTGAGCAATGCCAGAATGGCCAGCATTTAAAGAACTGCAACCCACAGCTAAAACACCAGTCAGAACTGTGGAGGCAACAAATGATGTACAGTAATCCCTCGCTATATCGCGCTTCGCCTTTCGCAGCTTCACTCCATCGCGGATTTTATATGTAAGCATATTTAAATATATATCGCGGATTTTTCGCTGCTTCGCGGGTTTCTGAGGACAATGGGTCTTTTAATTTCTGGTACATGCTTCCTCAGTTGGTTTGCCCAGTTGATTTCATACAAGGGATGCTATTGGCAGATGGCTGAGAAGCTACCCAACTTACTTTTCTTTCTCTCTCTCTTGCGCTGACTATCTGTGATCCTGACGTAGGGGGTGTGAGCAGGGGGGCTGTTCGCACACCTAGACGATACGGACGCTCGTCTGAAAATGCTGAAAGATTATCTTCACGTTGCTACCTTCTGTGTGCAGCTTTTAACTATGCTGCACGGTGCTTCGCATACTTAAAAGCTCAAAGGGCACGTATTGATTTTTTAATCTGTCTCTCTCTCTCTCTCTCACTCTCACTCTCTCTCTGCTCCTGACGGAGGGGGTGTGAGCTGCCGCCTTCAACAGCTTTGTGCCGTGGTGCTTCGCATACTTAAAAGCAAACAGCCCTATTGATTTTTTTGCTCCTTTGAAGAGGAAGATATGTTTGCACTCTTTTAATTGTGAGACTTAACTATCATCTCTGTCTTGTCATTGAGCACAGTTGAAACTTTTGAAAAAAGAGACAAATGTTTGTTTGCAGTGTTTGAATAACGTTCCTGTCTCTCTACAACCTCATGTGTTTCTGCGCAAATCTGTGACCCAAGCATGACAATATAAAAATAACCATATAAACATATGGTTTCTACTTCGCGGATTTTCTTATTTCGCGGGTGGCTCTGGAACGCAACCCCCGCGATGGAGGAGGGATTACTGTATTATGTTATTTGTTAGCCATAGCGTTAGTAATAGCCTGGATTGGATTTACTAAAACAGGTTGAGTGAGTAACACAGTAATTTGTAAGAAATCTGTTAATACATAAAATGTGATCTGAATCCAGCTTCGGGAAATTCATATTACCTGTTTTTGTGATTCTTTCCTATAAGACAATAAGAAATTACAGAAATTAAATGGGTAGGGAATTAGATATTAATCGGTCCTACATAACACGTTTTTGTGGTCTGTAAATGTTGTTGTGATTTCCTGAGCCAGTAGCCCCACTTCTTGTTAATAGTTCCCACATCATAGTTCTTTTCTTCAGGTAATAGTTTTGTAATAACATGGGAACATGGATGATGTTTGTCTTAGAACATTTATGGAATAATATTGCACCAATGGCAACATCTGATTCATCTACTTCATTTCTGAATGGAGAACATGGTTCAGTGTGGCGTAGTACAAGAGCTAAAGTAAATAAGACTTCAAAATGATAAAACTGATCAGTTTCAGTGGCCTTTTTATTTAGTGAGAACAGTTGTTGGTACTAAAATTTTTAATAAATCTTTGGTGAGCACCAAAACAAATTAATGTTCAAACTTGAACCCCTAATGAGGGAATAGACCAATCAATTGCTTCTTGCAACTTCATCAGGTCCACAATTAATCATTTAATATTTCATTACATCAACTTGCATGGATCATTTATGAATTTCACATTTTTCTAATTTAGCGAACAGTTTGGTTTGTTCAGAATCTCTTCTCAGACGTTCAACATGACTACTGTACCTAAATAAGGAGAAAAAAAAATGCCAATGTATGTGGAAAGAAATTCAATAAGTACTTTGCTAGAAATTTCATTTATGAATGTGTGAAGGCCTTATATTCAGTAGCACTACTGAGGGTGAATATAGATGAAATGGTAAGCACTTCTGTTAGGCAGCTTAATAAGTACTATGCACTAGATTTCAGAACATGGGTTAACAGGAGAGCCATCAAAGGTGGAGTGTTATTGTCCTGAATCTGGGTTTTGGTATCCTTGAATGCAGTTTGTTTCATTTTTGCAATATGTACATTTGTTTTAGTGGTAATTTATATCTGTATTATTATTCTGGCGACTCCAATTAGAGTTTTGTTTTTTTCTTATATTGCCACAACCATTTTGTGGTTGTGGCCATATTGTTTTCTATTTCTATTCCCGTTGCCGTTCATGTAACTTATTGTGTAATTGTGTCTATAAAATAAAGAGGCACACAGCTTCTGGCATCTAATCTTTTGTAGTCATAATAAAATTAGAAAAACATTTTGTTAATACATAGTTGGGATAATTAAAATAAGATAGTATTAGGACATTGGCAATGTATTTCTGTTGTTTGATTCTGGGATTGTGTTGAATTTCACAATTGCTTCAGTCTGACTCCTTCAATAATTTTTTTGAAAATTTTGATTTTGAAATACGCCTGCTCCCTTTGCAACTTTCATTTCCTATGGACACAATCCTGCATTGAAGGTATTCAAATTACCTTAAATCAGTTAGTGGATATAGAGAACTGTTCTTTTTGCTTGCAAAAAAGAAACCATCACTATATAAACTACTGGAGACCTGAATAAAAGCTTATTGCAAATTTTTAATATATTGTAGCATGGTATTGGAATTAGACAATGGGTAAAGGCATCCACTGGGGGAGCATCATCTGGTCTATACAGCAGTTATACAGCCTAACTGATGGTGTGTTTAGTGCTTTTTATTTGTCCAAAACATCTTGATAATATATACTTGAGGCAAAGTTTCAATGACAATTACAGAAAAACAATGGCTTAACTGTTTCTAAACAGGATCTGAGTTTACACTAGATTTATGCTACTTTATGGCAGAGTGGTGGTTCTGAGGCTGGGAATCTGCGGCGACAATCAGATGGTTGCCAGTTCGATTCCTGTAAATGGCAGAAGTGATTCCACTCTGTTGGACCCTTGAGCAAGACCCTTTACCTGCAGCTCCGTTCTGGGTATGACGTTAATCTGTATCCAGCCCTGCAAGCAGGTCCTTAAACTTGCACTCCAGCCATTGTTCCATTTAAGTCGAGTTAGTGTGGTGCTGAGGTTTCACCAATTGCATGGCTGTGCTCGGGTCCTAATTTGGGATCCTGATGTGGGTCATTGTGTTGTGGGTAACATGCTGTATAAGTGCATGCTCCCCATCTCTCCTCTCTATGTCTCTGCAACAAAGTGGAACCAAGGACATAGGATGAACTAAAGAGTTGATAACCAAATGATTATTTGTAATGCTTTAACTAAGTCATTAGTACTGTGTAATAATTAAGCCATTAGGTTTACAATTAATAGTCAGCAATGTAATTTAGCCTTATTGTTTAATTACTTCCACATTTAATTGAGTTACACAAGTTTTGAACTAATAAAGCACAATACTACTCTAAAAATAGCAAATTCCTGTACATGAACTACCTCATTATTAACAATTAACAAGGTAGGCATGTTTGAAAATGGACAAAGACCACCACCTCCACTAAGCAAAAAAAACGTTGAACTTTAGCCTGCCATATGGAAAACAGCTGACAAGGTCTAGATATTTTTGAATTAACTTTTTTTTTTAATATTAAGGGAAATTGAATGACCTTCTTGAGTGGAGCACCCACATCATGGTTAGACTTTAAATACTTCATAGTTTAATGCAAATGAGAACATTAGAACAATTTAGTTGAGAACAGGCCATTCAGCCCAACAAAGCTCACCAGTCCTATTCACTTATTTCTTCCAAAAAAACATCACGTCGAGTTTTGAAAGTCCCTAAAGTCTTACTGTCTACCACACTACCCAGTAGCTTATTCCAAGAGTCTATCGTTCTTTGTGTAAAGTAAAACTTTGTAATGTTTATGTGAAATTTACCCTTAACAAGTTTCCAACTGTTTCCCCGTGTTCTTGATGAACTCATTTTAAAATAATAGTCTTGATCCACTGTACTAATTCCATTCACAATTTTAAACACTTCAATCATGTCACCTCTTAATCTTCTTATGGTTAAACTGAAAAGGCTCAGCTCTTTTAATCTTTCCTCATAATTCATCCTCTGTACACCTGGAATCAGCCTAGTTGCTCTTTTCTGGACATTTTCTACCACTGCTATGTCCTTTTTGTAGTCTGGAGACCAAAACTACACACAGTACTCCAGATGAGGCCTCACCAGTGCATTATAAAGCTCAAGTGTAACCTGCACACATCGTGCTATATAACCTAACATTCTGTTAGCCTTCTTAAAGGCTTCTGAACACTGTCGGGAAGTCGATAGCTTAGAGTCCACTATGACTCCTAAATCCTTCTCATAAGGTGAATTCTTGATTTTCCTGACTACCCATTGTGTATTCAGATCTAACATTTTTACTTCCTATGTGTAATACTTTACATTTACTGACATTAAATTTTATCTGCCACAAATCTGCTCAAGCCTGTATGCTGCCCAAGTCCTTCTGTAATGATATAACGGATTACAAATTATTTGCTAATCCACCTATCTTGGTATCATCTGCAAACTTAACCAGCGTGTTACTTATATTCCTATGTAAATCATTTATATATATGAAAAATATATATTAAAAAATATATATAAATATTTGTATATATATAAAAAAATCTTCAATAAATAAAGAAAAAAAAACTGCATGAAAATTTCACGTGCCAAGGTTTTAAAGTCAATGTTATAGTTTTAGTCACCAATAAACTTTTATGAGGTGAAATGGTAGTGATGCCGGGCATTTTCAGGTATGTCCTTCTCCACTTTAAGTTTTGAAGGCATGTTAAAGATTGTGATGCATTCCTTTCTTTCCTATTGTGTTCTCTCAAACCAAAGCCCCTTTAAGGCACTTACCAAGCTTATGTGTTTGACATGTGTAATAGACTCCCGCCTTTATACTGACTGTTCCTTGCCTATTATCAAATAAAAATGTAATCTCGCTCTAATAATACTTTTTGATTGGGTAAACACATCTGTCCAGTTCAAACACAACAATGTTTGGTGATGGAACTGCAGCACCCGTTTATAAGAACTGAGTATTCAGTATTTGCTTCATTATTCCTAAAAAGGACACAATCTATTAATACAGCGATGTGCTAGATGCAGTTTGAAATAGAAAAACGCCTTATAAACATGTACATGAAATCACAGATCTTTCCCCTGTGGAGTTTTGTGTGCCTTTCAGGAATTGAAGACGAGGTAGCGGGGTCCCCCTTCATGTTTCCTTAAGGTTAAAGACAAGACAAACTGAACATTTTGATAAATTATGGGAAATCTGATTAAATTACCAGATGAGATGAATAATACAGGATACAATATTCCAGAAAAAAGGCCACCTGGTCAGTCTACCTTTTCATATAGTTAGCAATTGGGTGATGGAAAATATGGCTATACACTACAGTACATAGAGCAAAATCCTAATTAATCCTAACACACTACCCTGCAAAAACAAAATGCGACTGGTAGACCTACATTAGCCTACTAGAAGCTAACTTCACTCCTTGATTCTAACATGGTCAGGGTGTGCACTTGCCTGCTTCTAAATGAGTACTGGGACACCATAGAGCCGAAAATAGAACTGGAAAGGCAAAGAAAAACAGGAAATACTAAACATAAATACTGCTCAGAAATTCTGTACTAGGAAAAACAATGTGCAAAACAACAGGCACACGTGAAAGAAGAGCTTAAAATGATTAAGATAGTGGATGTGAAAAATGACAGAATCTGTCATCTTCAGAAAACATCTGACCATGCCTTTACACTAGCTCCTACAGTCTCCCAAAATGGCTGTCATTGCCAGCTTCCCACAAATAGGAAAATGATCTATAAAGTGAGAAAAATCAAAAGAGAATGTAGAACCAGACACATAGAAACACATGTACTGTACATTCAATTTGTAGTTGTAGACCAATTTCTATTTTAGACCAGTGTTTGCCAATCAGTCAATTTAAATTTGTTTCTTTTTTATTTATTGATATGATTGCTGGAGATCTCACATCATTTTCAAGAATACAAGATAATATATCTGTGCCTAAAATGATTAGGAGATACCCTTTCACTGTGTTCAATAGCTTTAGTTTTTAGTTCCAAGCTTTTGAGGTAATTGAATTTATTCCTCAGTTGTGAGAAAAAAACCCAGAAAAGTACCAATCCTGGCTTTTAAGTGAACTGTATTTTAAACTGATAATGGGCTGATTACCTTCTAGAATGCTTCACTTTTACAAAATGCAAAAACTAAAAATATCTGATCTTACTGATACTCTAATAGATTATACTACTGTATGTCACCTTGTATAATTCATACTTGCATAGCAGTAGCAGTAGAATATTAAAATAATAAATTACATGATATCCCATTAAACAAACCTTCAGGCAAATAAAGCAAAAGAGTGAATTATAAGCATCATCCTCAGTTCTGTATGATTCTGATACCATGTGGCTTTGTTGTGTCACCTACCCTCCATAGAAAAATTTCTTAAATGACTTCTATTAATAATAGTGCAGGGGTTTTCATAGATCATCTGATTAAAGTTGCTGAAAACCTTTTACAGCTCAGTGGGCTATTAAAACTGTCAAAAGTACTATTAAATCTACAAGCCTTGTACCATCTCACTAATTTGTGCACCGGACAGCGGAGATTCGATTAGTGCATGACTACTTTTCAATTTACAAATTTCATCCTAGGGAATCAATATATTTTTTAAGGAGTTTCCATGATGTGTATTCTTGTACAGGTCCTCTGTTTATTAAGAAGCTACAAGTGGTGTGATGAGGCTGACCCACTCTTACTTTTCAGCAGAACTCTAACCTGAGCTCATTTTGGTCAGGTTAGACTTCATCTATGCACAATCAAAATTAGAAGGTATGCATAAAACAAGGGGATTCATAGCACAAAAAAAGAGACATGACCCAACAAATGAACAAGCTAATTAGAAGGGCAAGCTCAGTTATAGGATGCACTCTTGCTATGACCTCCAGGGAGTCCAAAGAGAGAATTAAAACAAAATTTATTTATTTACTTATTTACACATTCATATACGTATTTATTTACTTAAACAGCTTCTGTAAAAAGCCAAATATTCGCTCTTGGGACAAATATGTATCTAAAATTTGAGTATTTACATACTCAAATTAGATTTCACTTAGACATAAACTGCATAAAATGCATGTTTTTAGTAGCATCTCAAACTATTATGGAGTTAAACATGGAGCCCAAGTAAACTTATGATCATTGAAATATATAGAAGATTTCAAATGTAGAGAAAAGCCAAGCAAAATGACACCTTTTATTGGCTAACTAAAAAGATTACAATATGCAAGCTTTCGAGGCAACTCAGGCCCCTTCTTCAGGCAAGATGTAATCATCTTGCCTGAAGAAGGGGCCTGAGTTGCCTCGAAAGCTTGCATATTGTAATCCTTTTAGTTAGCCAATAAAAGGTGTCATTTTGCTTGGCTTTTCTCTACATTCATAATGGCTAACACGGTACAACACCCTAGTACTGAAGATTTCAAACAAAGCAATGCATTTTTTGTATTATTTTTAGTTGTTTTATAGGCAAAGTTTATGGCAGATTCTACCTGATATGTGTTAAACATAACATTTTCAAAAGAATTACCTGATAGAAAGTAAAAAATGAAAGTTTTTGATGAATGCAATGGATAATGATGGATGGCAGGTGAAGTATGACATCATTATAAGATGCAGCCGCAGGGTTCTTTTTAGCGTAATATATAAATACTGAGCATGCTCCTATTCACTGTATGCATAATAACTTACTGAGCGAGGCTTATGGATTGTCCTCTTCCATTCAGATCTAAATAAATGACTTTTTGATTTCTGTGTTTGAATTTTTTTTTTACTTTTATCGTTATAAAGATGCAATTTGAAGAAGCAGTAGAACTGAGTTAGCGTGACAGAGTTAACAACAACTTCCCTGACTCTGATAGCATTTTACTATCTTGCCTTCAAGTATTAGATGAGTAAAAGAGGAAAATATACAAAACATACACATTGAAATAATCTTCCCAAGGTCAATTTGAAAAAGTAAATTCCTCAGTAACGGAGGTCTCACAGAATGGTGTTATGTTTTAATTTAGATGACTCTGCAAAGTGTTTACAGCACACTATATGTTGCATATTTCAATATAAAGATTTAACTTTTTTGAGCTTTCCTATCCTTGACGACTATAGGCAATGTCACTTTAGGGGAATTTTCTGGTGATTTTCAGTTGTAGCCTTCGTTTACATAATCTTACACAGTCAGAAGCACACTCCTGTGAACAGCAGTCATCTTGGTTTACATCCCCAGCAACTCACTACAACTAGTCTACAACTCACATCGACAAAATCAAACAGATTTTAATTTGTTTTCAGTCGTAGGAGTGGAATGTGTGTGAATGAAAGCTGATAAGCAATAAATGCTCAACTGGAAGTAAAATTCATATAATGCAGAGATCAAGAATAAGGAGTGTGGGTGTTTTGAACCACAAGAACAGAAGAGAAGCTGTCAGTCTAATGTCTCAAGTTTTATGTGCATTGACAGAATGGAAAAAACAAATAAAAAGGGTAGAGATTACAGATTTAACCCTCCAGCAGAACCAGCTCCTTCAAGTAGCACATTACTGGCTGTCACAAAAAGGCACCTAGCACGACTGTGCTGAAGGTCAGCACACATTTGCTAAATTTGACATGCCCAGTGATTTTCAGTTACGAAAATTGATACAGTCTAGCAAAATGATCAGCAACTGCATTCAGCAATTCTTTATTTTTTCATATTTGTACTGATTTTATTTGAAGCAAAAAAAATTCCATACAATCAAGTCAAACTTAACAAACCAAAATTCAACCTCCACCCAAGAGAAAGAGAGGAGAACCAACAACCAGAGCAAATCTTTACAAGCAGCAGGAAGGAAGAGTATCCTTTTCCCCAAAATGGAAGCTTATTCTAAAATGTTATTGATTAGTTCCTGTCATATTTTAAAATTTCAAACAGTATAGGACATCAGTTACCCACTGACTTATAACAAGTGGGTTGGGATTCTTCCAATTGAGCAACATAAGTCTACATGCTAGTATTGAGGTAAAGGAAATTACAGTTTGTTTGTCCTTCTCCACTTTAGGCCCATCTGGGAGTCCACCAAACACGGCTGTTAATGTATTAGAGGGATTGTGACACCAAGGCTGTCTGACTGGCATTCAAAGATTTTGGTCTGAAATGATGTTAATTTGGTTCACGCCCAAAACATGTGGCCCAGTGAGGCTAGAGCTAGATTGCAATGTTCACAGGTTGAATCTTGCCCTGGAAACATTTTGGACAATTTTAAATGACATAAATGCACTCAATAAAAGATTTTAAGTTGGATGATTGAATGCTTTGGAAATAGAATGTATTCTGTGCATGGATGCCTTTCACTCCTTTTCTGAAATATTAAGTGAAAGATCTTTTCCCCACTGTACCCTTGGATCTTTGAAAGTAAGAGACTTTAAAATGTTATTTATTATAGAGATATTACCTGAGTCTTCAAGACTGATCAGCATTTTTTCCGGAATAGAAATGGGTGGGGGGTGAGGAAAACTGGGCAGGTTCTATTTATCAAAGTTTCTAATTTGAAAGTAGTGGAAAAATTGTGTTGATAAGAAGTTAAATTTGAAGCGTAATTGTTCATAGGATGCAAAGATATTATCTATATACAAATATCTAAGTGTTTTAATCCTGGACATTTTCATAACATGCTTCCCGGGTCCACCCTGCGTGGAGTTTGCATGTTCTCCCCATGTCTTTGTGGGTTTCTTCCGGGCGCTCCGGTTTCCTCCCACAGTCCAAAGACATGCAGGTTAGGTGGATTGGCGATTCTAAATTAGCCCTAGTGTGTGCTTGGTGTGTGGGTGTGTTTGTGTGTGTTCTGCGGTGGGTTGGCACCCTGCCCGGGATTGGTTCCCTGCCTTGTGCCCTGTGTTGGATGGGATTGGCTCCAGCAGACCCCCGTGACCCTGTGTTCGGATTCAGCGGGTTGGAAAATGGATGGATGGATGGATGGATAAATACCATGTATGTAGAAAAAGGTGGTTGTCGTGTAGAAGTGCAATAGATATAAGCTTCTCTATCTTGAAGTGCTTCCCACATTGGTTCCATATTCTGAGTGAATGAAGGGCAATTGGATTATTGCATTGTGCAAGTCTGACATACACGACAACTAGAAGTTGCATATGACATCAGCTTAAGTGCACAAAAGTGTACAAAATATTGAACAAAATCATTGCACTGGTGTCTTAGTTGTCTCATTTGAGCAGACAGACATATCAATGACAGTACATGCTGTTTCACATTTTATCCAAATGCACTTAAAAATATGAAAATCAAGCATATTGTTCTTTTAATTAACCTGAATTAAAGAAAGAATGCAAAATGTTTTTTTGGGGACTGCGGTCACACTGGAGGAGTGGTTAAATGTTTGCACAACTCTGTATTTGGTAGTTTTCCTTTTAATTTATTTCTGGTCAGAATGCATGTAATAAATTATATAGAAAGCATAGATTGCACATTATCATTGCTTTTTTTCATAATGTGCATTACTACTTGAAGGTAGTATTATTGCTTATTTATCATTAAATTTTTAAGTTGGATTTTCAACAAACAATTATTTTGACATCAAAATATATGTGAAAACAATAGACATGAAAGGCTCATTTTTCATAACAGAATAACTAATGTCCCATTTGAGGCATAACAGTTTGTATGTAATCAGCCAGGAGTAATTTCAGCACCAAAAAAGAACTGTCATGCTCCATCTGAACACAAGAAATGAGTGTCAAATCACTTAATCTATAACTGTTTTTTACTCTTTTATGTTAAGAACTTGATGGCCTTCTAGAAAAGGGAGACAGCCATACATTTCAGAGAAGGCCTCATCAGGACAGTACTCTGATACTCAAATTGAAAAGTGTATTGAAGTGTTGAACCAGATATGCAAAATGCAATGAAATATAGTGTATGCATTGTGGAAGTCATCAGCAGCATCATCATCATTAGCAAATTAAACAATTACTGAAAGGTGCAGCAAAACTCTGATATGTAACTGCAGAACACAATAGAACAGTACATTTTATATGGTGTGAAATGAATAGCCTGTATACTTGACCCTGGCTGCAAAAGGCAAAATTTTCAGCACACGTGAATACAGTGTTGAGTCCAAAACAGAACTGATCAACAGCGGGAGAATGTTGGGTTTTAAAGGCAGGGAAGGCAAAGTGACGTTGGTGTGGCAGAACCGGAAGTGACGTCCTCAGGCCCAGGACCAGAAGTGACGTATTCAGAGCGGAATTGATAATAACGTCTTCGGACTCAGGCAGAATTTCCCATGTTTAGTCTGCAGGGATAAAATGAGAAGGTTTAGTGCACCCTGCCACCCTTCAGCCTGGTGTGGAATTCCCTTCTTTTGGTCCGTGTAGCTGGCTCCCATGCGCACGTGTGTGACAATGGTCAAAATAATATTGGAGACAAATGCTGAACTAAATCAAAGGCTTATCGATTTCAGCATGGACTCTCCTCTAAGAAGTGACTGGACTGGGCTCATTAAAGCTGTTTTTGAAGCAGTGGATGTTCATAATGACCAAATGTAGAATGACAGTCAGTCATTATCCCTTTCCTTCTCAATCTACAGGCACACCTATTGTTTGCAACACTGTTTGGAAGCCAAATGTTTAAATTCTGCTGGGGTCTTTGCAAAATTATTTTGCTGGAATAGTCAATTGTGACTTCAGCACATTTCATACCAAGTCAGAAAGAGCTCATCTGATGGACCCAAGTGTATCGCTAGTTTTTGACTCACCAGACATGAACGGTTTAAAGAAGTCAGCCACAGATCTTCAGGATGCTTTTACTTGAAGTGCCACTGACACTGCAACTGGGGCCTTATCTGTGGTCCTCTAAAAATAAAGCTTTCTCTCATCTTGGAGGTCAGCATTTCATCCTCTAGAAACTATGACACAGTGAACATTCCATTAAATAAGAGGAAGAATCCTTAAATGAGATTCAGGAGGGGCTGATCATTGAGACAGAGAGTTGGGGAGGTTATCTAACCTTAACTTGTCCTAGTGAATTAATATCTAGTAAGTGCCCCTGTCTGTAAAGTGTCTGAGAATGTATTTTCTCTGTGTGTGGAGATATAGGGCCATCACTTCTCAGTTTTTTTCAGTATTAATAGAAAGTAACATGACTACTTAAGAGGCATATCTCTTTCTCCCTTTTATTTACACACATGCATGCACACACACACACACACACACATCTACACACACACATTTCCACTTTCAGTAACTTATTTAAAAATTAAACTGTCTCTCAGTTGACACCAGTTATTTCACTGTGTTTAATCATCTGTTGTTATTTTTCTTCTTCTTTCTTGCTTTTTTGTTACAATTATTGTGGAAGTAAAATGTAATTGATTTTGGCAGCGGAAAGAACTTTTGCAGAACTCACATTTGGAGTCTGACACACTTTGAAACTGATGCATTAAGCTCTTTTGAATGTTCTGTAAAGCTTTGGCACAGCAATTTAATTATAAATTTTACTAAAAGTGTTTATGGTTTTGTAGTTCATATTAGACATCATGTATTTTGTACTTATTTTACCTTATTCTTGTCATCTATCTACCATTATCAAGGCACCAATCACTGAAAAACTGAAAACTAAAAGGAAAAATGACATTAAGCAAAAACTGAAATAAAAACAAAGCTAAAACTGTTACTGCACTCATAAAACAGCTGCAGACCAAAACAAGGTGTTATAACAAAAATGACACCTCAGCTATCCTGGTACACACCTCATGCTTATGTCTGTATTTACTCTAAGGCCGTGTTTTAAGTCCTTCTATCTAATCTAACATTTAAAAAATATTTTTTAAATGTGCAGATTGTCTTTGACTACTTTACTTGGATTTTCTAAGGCAGAATCTACATCTGGGGATGTAGTTTTGTTTGTTCATTAGTATTTGGTCTTTGCAGTGAGATTGTCACAGTTCTTTACCAGTTATTAGCTGCTTTAAAAAGGAAAAGAAGTGTAACTATAAACTTTTACTGCTTTATGTATTAATGGCAATCAGGGAAAATGTATTGTACATGCTTTCAAATAAATTATAAAGAACAGCCTGTCCAGACATTTCTTTTTGATGTTTTAATATTATAAGCCCATTATACTTATACCGAAAAATGGTGACCATAACATCCTTTATCACAGTGCAGTGCAGCAAAATAGGGAACCTAGACCACCAAATTCCCATCAACTTCTTCCACCTCCTCCCATGCTGTGCCTGGTATATCTCCAATGGAATGGTGCCCAAGGTCATCATAACTAAACCCGTAAATCACATTAGCTGTCTCATCTTGACCTAGATAAACAGTGGTTCTACTCGGAGATCCTCCAGTATTGCTCAGCACCACGCCATGTTATGGAGAGTGAGTTTAGCACATGTGGTGAACACATAGATTTAAACTGACTAGTAAACTGAAAACCTCATATGAGGGCCTAGCTCCCACTTCACCACTGCAGTCTGGTACAAAGATGGCAAAACTGCAGCACTAATTTTTTTGATCCACTTGACCAATGGGAGGAAGTGTTTATAATGGTAATATTTTCCTGTGGTCATTGCATGGTTATCTTGAAAGTTGCCTTTACCAACTAAAACATAAAGACCTTTACAATTATTTGCATTATATCATATGAATAACCTAAATGCATGTTACCTAATACAAGAGGAGAACTGCACTTCAAAGATCTACAAGGAAAGGAAAAACTACAATGAGCTTAATCAAATACTCTACCTGTACTCTGAGATATTAAATACCCTTATGATAATACAGGATGATCATATCTTTACAGTTTCAAGGCTATCTGACAGGGGAAAAAAGTTATCATAACTGGTAGTTCCACAGTGCAGAATGTTAGAATTCCAAACTGTGGTTATAAAGCAGTTGAAAAATAAAAGGTCTCCCACGGACAAGGGTATCCAACATAGAGGTTAAATTGGCCCTAACAATATCAAGGTACTAAAGAAGAACTTCATATTCTTATTTATTGAAACTAAAAGATAATTTCAGAATTTAATTATGCAAGAATTGTGTTTATCAAATTGATTTCAGTATATGCAGAAATGTGTTGACAGTATTTGGTCATTGATCTCAGAAGTTAAATATGGTGTCCCACAGGGCTCAATTCTCAGACCTTTACTGTTTT
Source organism: Erpetoichthys calabaricus (assembly GCF_900747795.2). Classification (NCBI taxonomy): domain Eukaryota; kingdom Metazoa; phylum Chordata; class Cladistia; order Polypteriformes; family Polypteridae; genus Erpetoichthys; species Erpetoichthys calabaricus. Next base: position 79,731,463 of record NC_041395.2, read on the forward strand.
CACTTTACATACTTTCATTGGGAACTATCATAACATTTAATTTTCACTCATATGCAGGGAACACCCAACCATACCTTTCTTTTAGACCAAATGACATTTTCCAATGGTATTGTTAATTGTGCCAGTGATGGTAAATGAGCGGATGGATGAAAACTGCTTGTCTCTGTATATTGAAAAAACAGAAATGTCATTTACTTGGGAGAGTGATGCAGATTGCAACAATATTCTGTCACTTTTTGACCAAGTTTGAATCACCATTAGATTTATTGAATTAGTATGAAATATATGCATTATCTTTGACACTAAAACACACATTGCAAAACTATCTAAAACATGTTTTTTCCATTTTAAAAATTTGGGCATATTATGCCATTTTTCTAAAATGCAAGATATTAAGAAATGAATGCATGTGTTATTCATTGGCTGTTCTGATTGTTCTTTGGGTAGCTTTCAGATAATTCAAAATGCTGGTGTAAGATTCATTACAAGAGCTAGAAAGTATGAACACATAACTCTGATACTGAAGTTCTTATGCTTGCTCCCAGTTAATCTTAGGTCTGTTGTCAAAATCTTTACTTTAAAATATAAAGCCTTAAATAACCAAAGGGCTAACTGACAAATTGATTGTAATTGCCTATACTACACTACTAGCATGTAGACTTATCTTATTCAACTGGATGAATCCCAGCCCAATAGTTATAACTTAATTGGTAATTGATGTGCCTATACTATATAAAATTGGAAAAAAATCAGATTCTCACTTACAGGAATTTTTAAAATATGTCAAGATGTAATTAATATAATTTTATACTGGGGAAAAGGACATTTCCTCTTGTTGTTGGCTCTCCTCTCTTGGGTAGGGTTGAATTCTGGTTTGTTATATTTCATTTGATTGTAATGTTATTTTCTTAGTTGTATTAGTTAGACCTGATCATATGGAATTCTCTTTTCTTCAAATAAAATCAATAAAAAATATAACCAAGGGCCTGTTTACCTATCTGAACGTATCATTACATATAGAGTGCATATTAAGATTTCAAAGTGCTGGCCTACTAAAGATTCCAATGATTAATAACATAATAGTAGTATATTAGGCTTTTAGTTACAGAGACCTGAATCTGTGGAATGATCTGCCTGCTATTATAAGAGTTACCTCTTCAGTCTCAGCTTTAAAACCTAGGCTGAAAAATCGTTACTTTAGTCTAGCATACCCTGACTAGAGAAGTTCATTAGCTGTGAATACTGCATCTCTATTAGTTATTTATACAAAGACATAAGTAATGTAATATTTCTAAACTGTTTCTAACCCTCCACTATTCTGTATCTTTTCTTGCTATCTTATGTGGCACTTGTAGCGCTGCTTTTCTGCCCATAGAAATGTCATCTCAGATGCTGGCAGCGTTAGATTCATTGGATGGAAATGTTATTTCATCAGATTGGACTGCCCAGCACAGAGTCTACTACAGAATACCCAGGAAGGGGTGCTGAGCTAGCTGGCTGAGGTCCCAAGGCCTGTGACTGTGTTTGGCTTTATAAATGTCCGTGGAATCCACAGATGTTTATTGGATTTTTTGTTTTCCGCTTCTCTATCACCAACTGATAAAAATTAAACAATTAATTAATGGACAGATATTGTTGGTTTCCATTCATGGTAATTAGTTTCAAACTACATTGCTTTCTGAAGTGTTTAAACAAATCTGTCTTTATGTCTACTGATTTTATATTTAGTAATTTGTAAAATGTATACTTGTATTTTACCTGATAACCTGCAGTCAGTGAAGAACACTATACAAAAACAAATTCAGTCAAATATCTCTGACTGCCTTCCTAGTTAGCTTGAAGAGTTCTGCTATGTTCATTTTCCAAATGTAGATTCAGTTTTCAAAACTTTTTTTTTCACAGGTTTTTTAATGTTCTGCAAGCACACAATATTCTTGATGTAATCATGCTAGTGAATTATAAAAGTTGAGCATAATATACCTTGATTTATTATATTTAATTTCATTCATACATTGCCCAGAGGATTAGACTAATGTGTAACCTATGTAATACATTCTTCTTCTTCTTTCGGCTGCTCCCGTTAGGGGTTGCCACAGTTGATCATCTTCTTCCATATCTTTCTGTCCTCTGCATCTTGCTCTGTTACACCCATCACCTGCGTGTCCTCTCTCACCACATCCATAAACCTTTGCTTTTGCTCTTCCCTGGAAGCTCTATCCTTAGCATCCTTCTCCCAATATACCCAGCATCTCTCCTCTGCACATGTCCAAACCAATGCAATCTCACCTCTCTGACTTTGTCTCCCAACCGTCCAATTTGTGCTGACCCTCTATTGTACTCATTTCTAATCCTATCCATCCTCGTCACACCCAATGCAAATCTTAGCATCTTTAACTCTGCCACCTCCAGCTCTGTCTCCTGCTTTCTGGTCAGTGCCACTGTCTCCAACCCATAAAACATAGCTGGTCTCACTACCATCCTGTAGACCTTCCCTTTCACTCTTGCTGATACCCGTCTGTCACAAATTACTCCTGACACTCTTCTCCACCCATTCTGCCCGCCCTGCACTCTCTTTTTCACATCTCTTCCACAATCCCCATTACTCTGTACTGTTGATCCCAAGTATTTAAACTCATCCACCTTCGCCAAATCTACTCCCTGCATCCTCACCATTCCACTGACCTCCCTCTCATTTACACACATGTATTCTGTCTTGTTCCTACTGACTTTCATTCTTTTCCTCTCTAGAGCATATCTCCACCTCTCCAGGGTCTCCTCAACCTCTCCCTACTATCGCTACAGATCACAATGTCATCAGAAAACATCATAGTACACAGGGACTCCTGTCTAATCTTGTCTGTCAACCTGTCCATCACCATTGCAAGTAAGAAAGGGCTGAGAGCCGATCCCTGATGTAATCCCACCTCCAACTTGAATGCATCCGTCACTCCTACCGCAGACCACACCACTGTCACACTTCCCTCGTACATATCGTGTACAACTCTTATGTACTTCTCTGCCACTCCTGACTTCCTTATACAATACCACAGCTCCTCTCGAGGCACCCTGTCATATGCTTTCTCCAGGTCCACAAAGACGCAATGTAACTCCTTCTGGCCTTCTCTAAACTTTTCCATCAACATCCTCAGAGCAAACATTGCATCTGTGGTGCTCTTTCTTGGCATGAAATAATACTGCTGCTCACTAATCTCACCTCACTTCTTAACCTAGTTTCCACTACTCTTTCCCATAACTTCATGCTGTGGCTCATCAATTTTATTCCCCTGTAGTTACTGCAGTCCTGCACATCCCCCTTATTCTTAAATATCGGCACCAGTACACTTCTTCTCCACTCCTCAGGCATCCTCTCACTTTCCAAGATTCCATTAAACAATCTGGTTAAAAACTCCACTGCCATCTCTCCTAAACACCTCCATGTTTCCATAGGTATGTCATCTGGACCAACGGCCTTTCCATTTTTCATCCTCTTCATAGCTGTCCTTACTTCCTCCTTCCTAATCCGTTGCACTTCCTGATTCACTATCTCCACATCATCCAGCCTCTTCTGTCTCTCGTTTTCTTCATTCATCAGCCTCTCAAAGTACTCTTTCCATCTGCTCAACACACTCTCCTCACTTGTGAGTACATTTCCATCTTTATCCTTTATCACCCTAACCTGCTGCACATCTTTCCCAGCTCCGTTCCACTGTCTAGCCAATCGGTACAGGTCCTTTTCTCCCTTCTTAGTGTCCAACCTCTCATACAACTTATCATACGCCTTTTCTTTAGCCTTCACCACCTCTCCCTTCACCTTGTGCCTTATCTCCTTGTACTCTTGTCTACATTCTACATCTCTCTGACTATCCCACTTCTTCTTTGCCATCCTCTTCCTCTGTAAACTCTTCTGTATTTCTTCATTCAACCACCAGGTTTCCTTTTCCCCCTCTCTCTTTCCAGATTTCACACCACGCATCCTTCTTGCTGTCACATTATCTACATCTGCTGTAGTTTCCCAGCTGTCTGGTAACTCTTCACTGCCACCCAGTGCCTGTCTCACCTCCTCCCTAAACTAAACCTTGCAGTGTTTCTTTTTCAACTTTCACCATTTGATCCTTGGCTCTGCCCTCACTCTCTTCCTCTTCTTGATCCCCAACGTCATCCTACAGACCACCATCATATGCTGTCTAACTACACTTTCCCTTGCCACCACTTTGCAGTCTTTAAACTTCTTCAGATTGACTCTTCTGCATAGGATGTAATCCACCTGTGTGCATCTTCCTCCACTCTTGTACGTCACCCTATGTTCCTCCCTCTTCTTAAAATATGTATTCACCACAGCCATGTCTATCCTTTTGGAAAAATCCACTATCCTTTGACCTTCTTCATTCCTCTCCTTGACACCATACCTACTGATCATCTCCTCGTCTCCACTGTTCCCTTCACCAACATGTCCATTGAAATCCGTTCCAATCACCACTTTCTGTCTATTGGGTACACTGTTCATCACTTCATCCAACTCACTCCAAAAATCTTCTTTCTCATCCATCACACATCCAGCTTGCGGGGCATATGCACTAACAACATCATCACACCTCCAATTTCCAGCTTCATAATCATTACTCTGCCTGACACTCTTTTCACCTCCAAAACACTCTTGACATACTGTTCTTTCAGAATAACTCCTACCCCATTTCTCCTCCCATCCACACCATGATAGAACAATTTGAATCCACCCCCGATCAGCCTGGTCTTATTCCCCTTCCATTTAGTCTCTTGCACACATCAACCTTCCTTCTTTCCATCATATCTGCTAACTCTCTCCCCTTACCAGTCATACTGCCAACATTCAAAGTTCCTACCCTCAGTTCCACTCTCTTTACCTTCCTCATCTCCTCCTGCCTCCGGACACGTCTCCCCCCTCTTCTTCTCCTCCTTCTTCTTTGGTCAACAGTAGCCCAATTTCCGTCAGCACCCTGTTGGCTAACAGTACTGGTAGCGGTCTTTGTTAACCCGGGGTTCGACCGATCCAGTATGGAAATTTGCATTGTTGTCCGCATATTGATTTGGCAAAATTTTACACCGGATGCCTTTCCTGATGTAAACCTCCCCATTTATCTGGGCTTGGGACCGGCATGAAGAAACACACTGGTTTGTGCATCCCCTGTGGCTGGGTTAACCTATGTAATACATTCTTAAATCTTTTTTTAAATCTTTTTTTAAATTTCTAAATATTTACACTTTGTTCTACTTTGAAGCTTTGTAGTTTAAATCCTATTCTGAACAGAACTAGAATTAGAAAACTGCCTTGCAAATTTTAATATTACTAGAGGATTTAATAGAGTTCAAAAAGAACAATGTAAATTGAATTTTGAAGTTAAACAAAAATAGAGTGCACCTTGGTGCCATCTTGTGTTACATATCCTGCGAGAATGCAGTGCTACTCTGTATTTGGAAGAGCTCTTGTTATTATATTAAGTGGATATTATACAAGCGGATAATTTTACATGAAGCAAGCGAAATGTCAGATTTGAATAGGATCAATAGTGCATGCTAACAGCTATCAGAACTGTAAATTGCAGAATTTACAGACATCTGAAATGTTTTCAACACTGCTAATTCATTTAGACCTTTGCTAGTGCAATAACATTACTTGTAAAAATTATAGATATTTTGCTAAGCTCTATGTAATCAATACAGATGTTACACATGTTAAATATATTTGGTAATAAAATGGGACTGAAGATTTCTTTTCCATTACACTTATGTAGGTATGGAAAATTAATTTAATGGTCTGACAGGGATATTTTTATGCTTCACAGCACTGGATGCCCAGCAAGTACAAAGCGTATTAATTAAGTCAGGCTGAAAACATAATAAATGTATGTCAAAGATTATAAGATTCCAAGTTCATAGCAGTTTCTGTCGTTGCAGGTTTTGTGTGGGGTTGACCTTGGTCTCTTAGTCATTATTAGTATTTTCTATGACTTTGTTCACTAATTGACTCATGCTAGTATGACAAGTGCTGCCCTAAACTCAAACTGTCATTGTACTTTTACTTTCTGAATATTTATAACATATGTAGTCTAATATATATATATATTGTGTACTATGGCTGGCCATTCATCCTGGCCAATACCCCCATGCCGTTAGATGGAGCCCTTCCGGCAACATGGAGGTGCCCCGAATTCCAGCAGGGCATCATGGATATTGGAGTTTTCCTGCGTGTTGTGACAATGTCTTTGGGTTTTGTACACAGAATTATTTTTTTAATCCGGTCCTCTGCCAAACAGACGGCCAGAGTATCCTGCCAGCTACGCCACTGTGACAGATAGGGGGTGCTATCGCTCTGATCAGACGCCAGACACCAGATAAAAGTCCAATATGACTTTATTTTATAATAATAATGTGCACCAAGCATCCTCCACTCCACAATATTTATAAATAAACAATAAATGCTACAATAATCCTCCACTACCAGACACGTTGCCACCCTTCCATCCAGCTCAGCTCGTTTGTCTGGGATTTCCCAGAGTCCTTTATAGTCCTTGACCCGGAAGTGCTTCTGATCCCTCAGTCCATGTGATTATTCTGCACTTCCGGGTCAGATAAAAACTCTCCTTCTTCATCCCGGAAGCATGTCATTTCCTCTATCCCTGTGACCAGGACGTACTTCCGGGTTATAGGGCAAATAGAAGTCTCTGAGCCTCCCTGCAGGGTCCCCTTGTGGCCCCCATGGTATCCAGCAGGGCTGTGAAGGAAAACTCCAATATCCATGATGCCCTGCTGGAATTCGGGGCACCTCCATGCTGCCGGAAGGGCTCCATTTAGCGGTGTGGGGGTATTGGCCGGGATGAACGGCTGGCCATAGTCCACAATATATATATCTCTGAAATTTATACAAACCTGATTAGCTCCAAAAAAGGCATGGAATGGCAGAAGCCTCCCTGTGACAAAGTTCTTATTAAAATAATTCATCTTGTGAATGATGGCATAGCTGATAAACTGTTGTGAGGCACTGGACAGGAGGCAGAACCCAGCATTGACTCTGATGACTATAAAACTGGAATAAAGAGTGTAAAGGTGACAGTGTGTAAAGTTTGTTCTTCTTTTCAGTTGTTTTCATATTGAGGATGAAATTAATAAAATATTCACATGCCAACCAAGTTAATTATACTTCACAGAAAAACAATCAGGTTGGTATTATGGTCATGGAAAAAATGTGCTATTTCAGTATAAAATGTTATATTTTAGATCTGTTAAGCATTGAATATAGCAATTATGCGAACAACATTTATTTCTATAGCACAGTTTCATGCAGTATCAAAGTGCTTTACAACATGTCAATGAAGCAGTTACATGCAAAGATTAATTAAAATTAGAGAAGAATAATATTGTAGAATTATTATTAAAAAAATTGCACAATAACATAAGATAGTCATTGTATATAATTAAGAGAAATTAAAGTTAGGGTTATTTACGTCTTAGAATAACCTTTCAATGATAAGGTCAGTTGGTGAGGGTGGACAGAAAAAAAAATGTCTAGTTAAGCTAGAGAAAAAATTCTGTATGGGTTCCAGGCCAACTGGGCATTCTGCCTAACATAAATGTTCTTAAGTACTTCTTTATTTATTTTTAAGGCTTCATCTTAGAGGATTGAACACAGTTGTAGCGGGTTTGGGTATCTACTTTCATTCAAACATCAGAGGTGGGTGCACAGGACATTGATCATGAAGTGTTGGCACAGAACACCACCACTGATGAATCAGAAAAGAAAGCCAAGGTTAATAATGATTGTGGACTCATTGGAGAGTTATTTCAGTATTTAGTGTCTTAAGGGTAGAACTAAAATATAGTTACAAAAAAAGGCACATTAAAATGTATCATTGATTGTAATTATCTTTACCACAGTACTAGTATGTAGACTTATCTTGCTCAACTGGAAGAATCCCTGCCAAATAGCTATAAGTCAGTGGGGAATTGATGTGATGAATTTCTCACTTAGAGGATCTGTTCAAAACTTTTTTAGAATATATGAAGATTAATCAAATCTTAGAATAAACATTTACATCAGGGAAAAGGACATTCTCCTTTCTTAAATGTTTTTAAAGATTTGCTCTTGACTCTCCTCTGTTTCTTGCAATACTGGTTTGTTAAGTTTGACTTGATTGTATAGAATGCAATATATAGATCTGAAGCAACAATTTACTTTTGTAATCCCCCCATATATGTGGCAGCAGCTTTGAGAAGAAGTGGAATTACAAAATGTCAGCAAGGCAATGACGAAACATGAATCAAGCAGTGCTTAGAATGTGTATCAAGCATCATAGCCAGGAAACGTTACAGAAAAGTTGTATAACCAAAATAACAGGAACACAAAACCAAAATCTAATTGTAAATTGCATTAAAGAAGCAGGCACCAGAAATTGAATAGCAACTAAGAAAGAACTCAATGGTCTTTTGACACAATTTAATATCTCGGATGTCCAGGAGGTGCATAGCTTGATCTTTATGTCTTTGAACCAGTGATATCACGTGCCATACACAACTTTTGGTTGACCTTAATTGGCAAGGGCACAGAGACTGTCAATAACTCTCAAAATGGTAACACTCATAAGAAAAACGACATGGCATTCTTGCAAAACATGTATTTATTTTCAACATGGTTAAGTACAAATGTATCAAGTACAAAGCAAATGTGACCACAAGATTCCTTGCCCTGTAAGACCCCTAAAGCGAAGTGTCGATAATTTTTAGAGGCCAAGGAGAAATGTTCAAACTTAGTAAACAAAATGTCTGATCATGACAAATGAGCACAGAAATTGTACAGTAATTCATGGAGTTTGTGGAAGTTTCTTATGAAACTGCAGAGTCACAAATTAAAGTGTGATATGCATCAGTAATCAGAAAAACAGTATGGGGCTGGATCAATGATGATGAAAAAAGTCTCATGCCTATTCATTTATCAAAGGATAAGTCATGAAGCTTTCACTTCATTTTCCTCTTGTCAGTGCTAACATAAGAAGCCGCTTATATACTTAAACTGTTTAAAGAGTGTGTCAAATCAGTTGAATTTGTTTCCCATTTACAGTACATCTAGATTCCTACATTCTTAGTGAAGCTGTGCAATTTGAACTCCTTGTTTCAAATAATGGCAAAGTTTATTTAGATATTAATTATACACTTCTATGCCAAAGACGAAAGATTGTGAACACTGTCATAAAAATAAGGAGCTTTTCTGGTATAGGTTCAGGAGGCTGCAAAAGCAATTTTATCAGCCCTTTTTTTACTTTTGCATCAGTTATCTGTCTTATATCGAAGTGTAAACTATTCCCTTCTTATGGTTACAGAAATTATGGTGATAAAGAAAAGGTTTAATTTCCCTCCAGAAGGTATAATTTTCCTGTGTGCTTGAATGATATCTTCTGATGCACTGACAATGCCATCTATTTTTTTTTACATTTACATTTACTTGATCAGCATACACTTTTATCCAAAGCGACTTACAAAAGGTTATGCTCTACTATCAGTATTTATTACATTTCAATTACAATTTATTAACCTTACTTTATTCTCATTAAGTGTCGTTCCACTTCTGAGGTCAGCATGGTGTGCAATAATGCTAACAGATAAAATCATAGCAGAAAAATATTCTCCCATTCACTAACTCAATAAAAACGAGAAAAAGTCCTAACCTTCCAACTACATGCATACTGGCTAAAGGCTTTACTGAAGCCAGAATGTGTTAAAAGGAAATTTGATGGAACTTCCTAGGTGATTAGTTGATGGGTCATATCATTGAATATGTAATACCAGTATGTCTGTCAATTGTGCCAGTTAAGACAGAGAATGTTCACAGTCTTGTGAGAGATGGTGACAGTCAGGCTGAGCACATACAGAATACCTAGCCACTGCTAAATTGGCACAGATGTCGGGCGTGTTTTTGTCTGATAGTTGATGAAGCAGAATTCATAGAGAAACAACATATGGGATGGTGCCTGGGGGTATCTTAGCTCCGGCCCTTTTTCATCTAAGCACCACATTCAAGCCATTTATAATCCATGTCCTTTGGTTATGTAACCAAGATTTGCTGCCAGACCCTAAGATTGTGATCATATGACAGATTGTTTGATAAAGATGGTTAAAATGTCACACCTGCCTTAGTAACCTTAATTATCCATATATAGTATATGTTTTGATGCAAGTGTACTATGCAAAATATTTCAGTCTATAAGCTTAGCTCTCTCTTTATTAGTCAGCATGAACTGAGCTGTTCATATGTGATGCTCCCTTGGATCCATTAATTAAACGAGTCTTATTTGGAACCACTACAGAGTGATCTCAGCTGTTATTTAAATGAAAATCCATAACAGTTTCCCTTGCTTGTGAAGGGGAGCCCTTCCAACAAAAGTGGAGTGATTATTTAAGTATCTTATTCTGAATGGTAAGGTGCAGACTCTGAAGTCAAAGCAGCAAATGTATAATAATTGTATAATTTTCGTTATGAATTCTCTCACACATCTTGCCTTAACATGAGTTCAGCTTCAATCTGATTTTATCGACGCCAAATGTTTATGAATTCTACATGATTTTATGATATCTGAAAAATAATGTTTTGGATGATGGCTGTAGGGGACATCCTAAATCCTAAAAGAGGTAGTAACATTTTAATTGAAATGGAGACATTGTAACTACCCAGGCAACACTTTACTTTTACTTTCAGCCACCATATACAGTGCAGTAACAACAGATACTCCATAGTAAAATTTGGTATTATAAAATCAGTCAAATATCTTAGTTAAATAATTTGTATTTCATTATACTTGTAATTACATACTTAAACAAAACATAATATAATTGTATCTTTGACTTCCTCCAGAAGTCACCTTAAATAGTTTCAACGTACTGGAACAACTTTAGGTGTGGTAGAGAAAGGGCTCACACATAGACACAGGTAATGGCTCTTTGAAGAACTGGTTTTTAGTCCTTTTCCGATGGGGACCAGGACCAACTCCTGTTGTCAACTTTGGGAGATGCCTGATGAAATATTTAAACCTCAGTAGGGAAATTGACATTGTGAGCTCTCCTCACCTTACTGTCCATCTTGGATTCTTTTTCATTCTTTCAGTCCAACCTACTGCACTATTCAGCGAAAATCCTTTTATGTTACTCCATCCCCCTTGCATATTCTCACTTGCTATTGCCTTATAGGTCAGAGGCACATCAGTATTTATGAATATTAATGTCAGATAAATGCATGATACATGGAACATCTACAACTAAGATTATAAAATGAAGTTCAATTCATTTACTAAACAAACAATACTGACTTAAACCAAAAATAAAATCACCTCTGTGCACTGACACACGCTCATTGAGAAATTACTACAAAAGATTATTCCAAAACTATGACAGTTACATTCTGCATTTTTAAAATATGGGAAGGAGACAGAGTGAATTGAACAGAAAATTTAAAATACCGTGTCTTTGTCTGGAAGATCTTTTGTTACTTCTGCATCATTCCACATGTCTTATTTGCACTGTCACCTGTCTGTTGCTACAACAGAGAGGTGACAGTGGGGATGTTCATGCATAGTAATTTTAACATATATGACAATCAGCTACCATATTATTAATATTTTCATTAAACTTATAAATTGCAGGTTGAAAACAAGTATAGGATTGCAATTTCTTGCAATCAACCTTCAAAATAGTGGCCATGAAGCACAATTCACACTAAGTCATTTAGTAAGACGTACAATGTACCTTTTTATGTTTAAGATACCATAGAGATACCTATATCGTAAATTCAAACTGTTTGTGTTTCTGTAATGTGACTGTTCTTCAACCTGCTAAACTCTGCCCTTCTCCTTGTGTCTTCTTGGCGCTGGAGAGCACAAGTCTTGCCAATGCTTATTCCCTCTGCAGTTTGACCAAATTAAAACACTAACAGAAATTCTAGATAAAGGGCTGCAGCTGTGTTCTCGTAAAGCTATTTCTTATTTCCTTCTCACTAAATTCTGTTTTTAAAGCAGGCTTTTTTCTGCTGGGTCGACAACAATCTTTTTGTTTCTCCCATATCATCAGTTAGAAGATTTTAAAACATCTCATAAAACATTTCATATTTTCATATTAAATAAGAATATGTCCATCACTTTGCTTAAATTTTGTTCCCATTTACTTGTAAAACGAGACTGTGGCTTCCAACTTTAAACTTGATTTGTACAGTTTGAACATTTCAGTTCCTTGCAGCTATACTATAAAACCATCGTCACAAAAACCTTTTAACAGGCATTTGAAGATAAATAGGGTAGTTGTAAGCTGTAAGTGTTACCTCACTGCAGATTTACCCCCAAAATAGTAGTAAGTAGTAGTAGTATTTTTTAAGTATTGTTGACTAATAACTAAGAAGCTGGACTTGAAAGTACAGAATAACAGGATAAAATCTCTACTCCCCCCCCCCCCCCCCCCCCCCCCCATCATGTGACCCTGCTCAAGTCCTTTAATTATTCTGTTCTTATCTTGTACTACACAATATGTTTATACACAGGGTCAACAAAGAGATTTCAGCAGGCATGAACAGTAACATATGGATCCTAAAATTACTATAGTGACTAATTAACACAGAGTAAGTGAAACTGCCAAATTGTTCTTAGTTCTTTTATCTCCCAAACATTACTCATAACCCAGCACATTTAAGTTGTAACAACATAAGAAAAAATATGTATATGCATTGATTCCTTATACACCGATCAGCCACAACATTAAAAGCACCTGCCTAATATTGTGTAGGCCCCCCTCGTACTGCAAAAACAGCTCTGACCCATTAAGACATGGACTCCACAAGACCAAGGTGTCCTGTGATATCTGGGACCAAGACGTTAGCAGCAGATCCTTTAGGTCCTGCATGTTGTGAGGTGAAGCCTGTATGGATTGGAGTGGTTTTTACAGCACATCCCACAGATGATCAATCTGATTGAGATCCAGGGAATTTGGAGGCCAAGTCAACACTCTTGAACTCTTTGTCATGTTCCACAAATCATTCCTGAACAATTCTTGTAGTGTAGCATGGCACTTTATCCAGTTGATAGCCACTGCCATCAAGAATTACAATTTCCATGAAGGGTTGTACGTCGTCTGCAACAACTTTAGGTAGGTGGTACATGTAAAACTAACCTCCATATAAATGCCAGGACCCAAGGTTTCCCAACAGATCATTGCCCAGTGCCTTTGCTGGCTTGCCTTCTTCCTATACTGCATCCTGCTTCTCTTTCCCAGGTAAGTGACACACACAAACCCAGTCATCCACATAATATAAAAGAATATGTAATTCATCAGACTGGGCCACCTTCTTCCTTTGCTCAATGGTCCAATTCGGATGCTTATGTGCCTAATTTATTTCAGTGGTGAACAGGGGTCAGCATGGGCTCTCTGACTGGAGTTTGGCTACGCAGCCCCATATACAACAAGCTGTGTGTTCTGACATCTTTCTCTCATGGCGAAGAGCTTTTCAGTAACTTGGGGATCAGACAAGACAGGTTACCCTTTGCTCCCGATGTGCATCAATGAGGCTTGCATCCACATCCCTGTCGCCAGTTCACTGCTTGTCCTTTCTTGGATCACTTTTGGTAGATTTTAACCAATGAATACTGAGAACATCCCACAAAACCTGCTGTTTTAGTGATGCTCTGACCCAGTTGTGTAGCCATCACAATTTGGTCCTTGTCAAAGCTAATCAGATCCTTACTTTTGCCCATTTTTACTGCTTCCAACACATCACCTTCATGAACTGACTGTTCATTTGCTCCCTAATATATCCTACCCTTGACAGGTGCCATTGTAACGTGATCATCAATGCTATTCACTTTAACGTTTAAAGTTGTGGCTCATCAGCATACATGGGTCTTCATTAAACTGCAGTTTTATCCTGCGTAACCATGCAATGTAACATGCAGCATTAAATTCTCCACAAAAGGTCCTTGCAGTTCAGATGTAATGTGACTAACACTCTACACATTGTCAGATGTATAAATACATTTTATAAAACCCATTTATGAGTTACTATTTTTAATAAATGTATATCTATATAATAATGTGCTCATTGCTGTAAAATACCTTAGTACAATTTTTATATTTATATTTTGTTTATATAAAATTGTGCAAACAGTCATAGCCTTTGACACTTAACACAGGTAGTGCTTTTTATTAATACATTTAAATACCACCTGCACAGAACATTAGTTAAGAATATATATTAACGCAAGCAATTTTACTGTAACGTTTTAGCACCTCAAAGTGACAATGATATAATTGGTGTACTGAAAAAAAAAATTTCTATTGTGTCAAAAATCCCAATTAAAACTTACAATAAACAAATTAAAAATGTGACACATAACAGAACAAAAAGCCTATAATGAGCTGAAATCCTGTAAGTATTAATTAATATGCTTTAATTATTAAAATAAATTAGCTATATAAACTATTAAACGATAATAAAAGTTTCTCATTATCATATCAAACAAATACCAGAGTATAAAAGAATCACACCAAAAAGATGAAAGCCATAGTTAAAATGATAAAACATAACCATTGTAAGATTTCCTCCTTTCAAATTGGGCTTTAAAGTGTTATTCTTTAATCCTATTTGTAAAATGAAACTTTATTAAAATTCCAACTAAAATGAAAGAAATATAAACGAACAACAACACACAGAAAAAGTAATTTACCTGCACCAGTCTGCCCAGTGGCAGCTCACCTTTGAAACATTACACTTATGAATACCCATACCTGTTTACTCAGGAGCTGAATCATTTTCATTGATGGGTCAAATTATATTTTGATTTCTGTTTAATTAAAGAAATAACATTTTTTTATCTGTATTTAAAAAAGTGTTATTTCTTTCTTTTTTTTAACAGAAATCAAAATCAAACATTTTTATCTATAGCATTGTCATGGTGATGGGCAATTTATCTAATACTATAATTATTTTGATTAATACCTATGTGCTTAACACGGATGGTAGAGCTTTCTTCCAAAATGTATTTGCATCTATCCCTAATGTGAACACTCACAAAATTATAATGGCTGGAGACTTTAATTGTGCTTTAAATCCAGACCTGGATAGATCCTCAGATACAACAGCGATTATAATACTACGAAGATAATTACAGTATATAGTTTGTAACAGATCATAGCTTATCTGACCCATGGATGTTCTTAAATCCTAACCTAAGAGCACACTCTTTCTTCTTACCCGTACATCATTGTTGTGCATCCTGCACACTAATCTCATAGCTGGCATCTTAACCCCTTGTCATTGCTAATGAGAACTGTACAGAATTCATATCCAAGCAAATTGATTACTTTCTTGAGACAAATGCATCCTCAGAGGTCTCAGCAGGTATACTCTGGGAAACACATTTTTAAGAGGACAGATTATTTCATATCTTTCTGACAAAAATAAACTGGAAACCAAGAAGGTGTCTGAGTTAATCAGCAAAGTTACCAGAATAGAATATGCCAGGTCTCCAAATGAGGCACTCTATAGGAAAAGACAGGTTTTGCAAACCCAATTTAACCTCTTGACTACTAAAGAAACGGAACATCTTATTTTTAAACCGGATTATCATTATTATGAACACGGAGAAAAGGCCAATAAGATCTTAGCCCAACAATTCTACAAGAAGGAAGTCAATGGAATAACAGCAGTTAACAACAAAGACGGAGATAAAATTATTGACCATAAAAATGTAACTTTTTTATGTATAGTATTTAACCAGCAAAATATTGCAAATTACAACTGATATTCTTGCAACATTTTGTTTGGCCACTTAATTAGCTAAAGGCAAGAATTGTATTTGATTAAAAAATGAATTGGTTGTAATGGAAGAAAATCTTTTCAGACATTATAAATTAATATACTGTAAGTGTTGCAGAGTGTAAAACGCAAATATGGATTGACATCCCTCCAGGTTGGATGGTGCCTACTTATGTGGATGGGAGGCTATTATAGCAGAGGGGCTTCAGTCCTACTATGGAGGTGCTTCATGGGTGCAATGTTGTGGCACCAGAAGTACTCCCATGTCTGCCATAACAGAGGCTCCTCCACCTCAGCCAGGTAATTGAAATATGGAGAAATGTATCCATGTCTTACTGCAAATATGAGGCATTTCATTCTCATGCTACCCTTTGGTTTTTTGCAAGATGCCTCAGATTTATTTTGTAATACTGCAATAACTCCTAAACAAAATGTATTGTTTTACATTACATATAAAGGAAAAGTTAAAGTGAATGCTGCTTTTGGGCAGTTAACTGCATCTTCTATATTAGATATATATTACACTTGTGAAGATTATCTTTGAATAAATGTATAATATATTTACCAACATTACAAGGACAAGATCAGGACCAGATTTTATGCCATATTAGTATATGCAATTTTGGAAGAACATATTGTAACAATGTGGCAAATCGCGAGGAAGCACGCCATAGGAAACTGGGCTGTTCAGAGTGCCATGGAATGGGGTGGGCACAAAGGAGTTCCATGTTCCACTCTCAATTAAAGCAGCATCTGGGATGATGGGGGCAGGAATTGATAAGGAAGTTCGGAACGGTTAAAAGGAACAAGGACTAGCTTGGTGGTGTGCGCATTTTTTGGATGACAGTTTTGTGAGTTTGCCATATGGGACTGAGATGTTACAACACATGTAGGTCCAGTGGACAGTCACGCCTTTAAAACGGGAGGCTGGAGGAGGACTACATCCCAGAAAGAGTAAAGAGCATAAAGTGAAGGCGTCTCCCATTGTCAAAACAATGAGAGAGAATTGTAAATAGTTGTTATTTTTATTTACTGTTCTTTTGTATATTCACATAGAAGAGCAATAAACCCCTTTTGATTGCAGAAACCACTTGTTCACCAGGAAAGGGACATTGCAATAAATTTACATTTTTGGATGTAAAATTTTAAAGTATTAAATATCCTTTCACGTCATCTTTTACAAATAAAAATTTACTGACACTTGTTTAAAATCTTGCCACATTTAACTTCTTTTTCATTAAAAACTTTTAGAATAAGAAACATAAAAAGTGAAAAAAATAGTAGAAGCAAGATATCTAATTTGACACTTGGCCTTCATTTTGAAGTGAATGTGGTTGGGAGCACACTTTAAATATTATAATGTTGCACGGTCAAATTGTATAGGCATTATGGGGGATGTTGATTAGCACTGCTTTTTATCACAGCTTTTGTGATAATTGTATATTCAGTGCTGCATAAGTGATTTTCCAGGATTTGCCTCCTGGCTGAGCCATTGTGTTTATGAAGTTCTTGCTCTCTCCCACTCCATGCCAGTCTCAGTTTTGATTATTTATTGTACTCCATCCTCTATTCACACATCCTAAATAGATACCTGCTATGTTAAATAGTGTCTCTGAACTAACCTGATTGGTTTGCTTATGGTGCTCTATAGCAGTTTGGTCTCCGGCCGAAGTCTGGTACATATGGATATGTTTTGACTCCCAATTATTCTGTATTTCACAAAGCTAAATAAGAAAATGAACGGAGTAAAAATAATAAAATCCTCAAAGTTGATAAATCATTTGTTCATCTTATATGAGATAGATAGATAGTTGGTGCTTCATTAAATTCTGGAAATTCACATGATGAAGCATCAATATTAAACATAAAATGTTAGTGCAAAACCGTAAAAATAAAGCACAGTGTGTTACATAACTGTAATATGCCCATTGTGCATGCAGTGTTACAGTAAGTGTCCATTAAAAAATTATATCCTTCTGATTTTTGCCATCAGTCAGTCATTTCCCAACCCTCTATATCCTAACACAAGGTCACAGGGGGGTCTGCTGGAGCCAATCCCAACCAACACAGGGCACAAGGCAGGAACAAATCCCCGGGCAGGGCGCCAGCCCACTGCAGGATGTTTTATTGTCATCACTTACATTTAATTATTTGGCTAACACCTTTATTCACAGCAGCTTATGACATTTGACATATAATCAGTACCATTTCTTTTGTTTTTTTCAAAGGAGCACAGGCAGGTAAAGTAACTGGTTCATGGCCACACAGTGTCAGTAGCATAATTTCAACCTACAGTATAACCTGAGAGTTTGAATTCCAAAGCCTTAAATACTGCACCTCACTGCCTGCAATGATATGAGGACACATCATAGAGTCAAACAAGAGCCCTGAGCAATTCTTAGCATACTATAGGGGTGGCCATAGGTGCTCCAGAACAGCATGTTATGAAAAGGAAGGGCACCATTAGCTATGATTAGAAATTAGAACATTCTAATTTGAGATTTTGGCAAGATAATGCTTTTGTTTTACTGAATCGCTCACTGATGATCTTGAATCAAAAAATTTACAATATAGATTACAAATTCATTTACCAAATTGTGTTGTGTGTCTGCCATCTACTGGATAAAATAAAATTATCTCCACCTGTTAAACATTAACATAGAATCTGACAATTAATAAACAAATAAAAACACAAAATTAATAACTGTGAATATTCTCCAAATCAGGCTGTATGTATATACTTCTGTTCAAAATAATCACTACAAAAAAGGAATTTTTAGAAAAAGTAATTTTACAAATGCTTATTAATAAAGCACACACACCCTGTGCTTGAGTGTAGTTATAATTTACTTCTGTGATTTTTTGGCCAAAAATGTGTAAAATAAGGAACATTTCCAAAAACAACACAAAACTAAATTTTGGTAGTATACGAGTGAGATCACAGTCCAGGTGAATGACGCTCACTAAACTTGGGCTTGGTCATTTTCTGAGCAGAACCCTAATCCGATTACTTGTCACCAATAATCATCAGTGCTTGGTTATGTAGAGACAACAAAGGACAATTTAGTTGTATTCACTGATAATGTACATGTAGTTGAAGAGGTGAGTATACCAGGCTTGAGACCTAATATTTTAACCAAAACTTTGAGGACAGATAGATAGATAGATAGATAGATAGATAGATAGATAGA
This sequence comes from Erpetoichthys calabaricus, assembly GCF_900747795.2. Lineage (NCBI taxonomy): Eukaryota > Metazoa > Chordata > Cladistia > Polypteriformes > Polypteridae > Erpetoichthys > Erpetoichthys calabaricus. The sequence continues at coordinate 79,750,468 of NC_041395.2, forward strand.
TAGATAGATAGATAGATAGATAGATAGATAGATAGATAGATAGATAGAATTATTTGTCCCCAGGGTGAAATTTGGCTATTTTACACAAGATCTTTAAATAAATACATAAATATGTAAATAGGTAGATAAATGAATAATACACACACACACTTTGTTCTGAATATGCACCAGAATGACTATAAAGCAAAGAAATTAAAAAGAAAGAAAAGTTCTGACTTAGCAGTCACAGTCACAGTGAGGCATTCTGCAGGCGTATTGCTGTCAGTATAAAGGAGGCCCTGTAGCGATTCTTGACACACTTCTCATCTCCTACTTAATTCCAAATGAAAAACAGAGCCGATCCCCTTCAGATTTCATGCACGGAGGCTTAAATGCATCCTTTGTCAACATTAATTTATTTTATTTTCATATTATTTACATCTGGATTTCTCATATTTAGGCTATATACCTACTTTATCATGAGACTTCCTTTAGTATAGATGTAAGCAAAAAAGACCAGCCTAAACCGAATGTATGTCTAATGTGATGTGGTTCCTTAGATAAGACGTGATTTGTTCTTTATGAATTGTAGCAGTAGAATACTCAGCCTAAGTGCGGCTTCGCAGGGATGCTCAATCTTGGCTTGGCAGCCCTTGAAAATGGAGCTCCCGTTGAACGCTATCGGCAAGTGCGAAGTTCGCGCAGGAGACCGTCAATTTCCGACGAGACAGTCACAAAGGTTGAGGAAAACATGCGTAAAAATCGGAACTTCATCACCCACCCACCCTATAGTCCGGACTGGGCACCCAGTGACTACCACTTGTTTTCTAAGTTGAAAGAACATTTGTCCGGAAGGCGATTCTGCTCCGACAAAGAGGTGAAAGATGAGGTTCAACGCTTCCTGAAGGACATGGCGGCGAGCTGGTATGACATGGGCATTCTAAAACTACCACAGCATCTACAAAAATGCATCGACCGAAATGGCGATTATGTAGAAAAATAAGTCTTTAACCATTAAAATGATGTAAACATTATAGAAAATAAACAGTTGTTTGTATTTCTAAAAAAAATAGGAGACCTTACTTTTGGGATTGCCCTCGTATCATGGAATACAATACAAAATCCAAGACCTTCTTAATGGTGGAGCGCCTGCAGGTTTGAAAGAAAATTAGGCGGCAGGATGACTTTGTTAAGGCCACCTTAGCAGCAAACTAAGCTGCTAAAGTAAATAGAAGATACATGGAGGACCTGAGGCGATTACATGGAGAGCATGAAAGGTGAAGTATAAACAGTGACAAACAGAAGTAAAAGATATGTTTATAACCTATACTCAAAGAGCAATAAACAAGAAATAAGTCTAACAAAGACTAGTCACTGAAATACTGGCACAGAAATGGCCGCCCTGGCTATGTGGGATGAACTTGTAGAAAGTGAATGCTAATCTCAGAGAAAAAAAGTGAGAATTATTGACACTTGATGGGGAATGAAAGGTGGAAATAGTATTAAAGATGTAAGATTTTTTTTATGATTTTCATTGAAAATGCTGTTGAAGAAAATATGGTTATTTAAAAATACATTGCTTACTTGGCGAACAATTTTTAAGAGGTTTTGTCTTTTGGTTCTTCCAGTTTCAAAACAGCAAAACATGTGCTCATCTGTGCCAGGGAGAAATGCACATTCCTTCATAAAGGTAAATGAGTCAATATGTTTCTGATTATGGCACCTATAAACAAGTAAACAAAAAGAAAGATCATAAAGGTTGGAAAACCAAACAGACAACCAGGTTTTTATAAGAATAAAATTTACAAAGTCCCCAGCTGTTCCAGTGTATCCCATGGTGTCTGGTCAGCTAATGATCACTGTTAATGGATGTGCTGGTATTTATGTTCTTGAGGCACCAAGGGTTTTCTGGTTATGGCTCTTCGATGAAAAAGAAAAACATTCATGAACCTGTGTAACCAGAAAATCCCTTCCCAGGGTGCCCTTACTATCCTTCCCTGAAGGAGACACAGTTGACCGATGTTGATGCCAAATTGAAATCACTGAAAAAAGGGCATCATATAATGGCATTAAATAGCATGTGGGTCAGGAATGATTGTCTCCTGTATTCAATTAGACATATAGTGATGACTAAAATTCAGATATACTCATTTTATACTTACTGTATGTGGATGTCAAGAAAAACCTCTGAATTGCAACACAGTTTCAGATATTAACTTCTTGGCAGACAGATAGAAGAAAGGAGTTGGATATGTGTTTGTGTGATTGTGACTATCTGGTTTTAATCGATCAAATAAGCTTTATATCCAGTGTTTTTTGCCCGGTAATACAGAATATGACTGAACTTTTGTATATATTGGTATTTTTGAATTATTTTACTTTTTATTATTCATTTCCCCTGTGGTGGGTTGGCACCCTGCCCGGGATTGGTTCCTGCCTTGTGCCCTGTGTTGGCTGGGATTGGCTCCAGCAGACCCCCCGTGACCCTGCGTTCAGATTCAGCAGGTTAGAAAATGGATGGATGGATGGATTCATTTCCCACATGCCATCAAGCTCACAAATGGTTAGTTTCATCCCCCCAGTCCTCCCAGGTTCTTGCAGTACTGTTCATATATTGTTAATACATGTTTTTTTTTTCTCTAGTGTTAATTTCAGCCTTTCTTGCACTGAGTTGCACTCTTCACTTTGTATACATATATATATTGCCACACACGCATGCTTTAGGAAGCAGCCAACCAGCCCTAAGGTGAGTGTTAGTTCGTGGGATGAGGTGTTGGTTACGTGCACTGATGTCTCTCTCTCTTTGTCTGCAAAAATAAAGAAGAAAAACCATAATACACCTACCTTACTTCCAGTCTCTCAAAATGGCCACCATCCCATACAAAGAAACATCCGTGGTGCCACTTCTGGTTCCTGTAGGGTGACGTTACTTCCAGCTCTGCCATAATGACGACACTTCTGGCCATGCACGATGATGTCACTTCCAGTCAATTCTTGATGACATCACTTCTGGCCATTCCCGATGACGTCTCTTCCATTTTTGTCACTTCCTTCCGCCATGTTTTTTCATTTGTCTATATAAATGCCATTTACCTGAATATCTGTGTTGAATGTGATCAGTTTTTGATTTATTTTGACCATTCTTTTCATCTTTGTCTGCCAGACAATATACAGGGTCATTCCCCAACTGTTTTTGAGTATTATCTTGTGGTTTATTCCTCCACTATATATATATTTACATTCTCTGTCTTTTTTTTTAGATCTCAGGTGTGTGATTAAATGTTGTTTGTCTATTAGTAAATTATAATTGGAGAGTTACCAAAACCAGAGTCAAATTCCTTGTGTGTGTGCATTCTTGGCCAACAAATCTAATTTTGATTCTGATATGGTATCTTTTCCTTTTTCGCTCTCCAATTATGGCAATTAACTTTTTGTTACCTGTCCTATTACACTTGCTATACAAACAGGCCCTAGCCTTATGTTACTCGATTATGTTTACCTCTTTTGTAAGTCGTTTTGGATAAAAGTGTCCGCTAAGAAAATAAATGTAAATGAGTATCTGAGTAAAATGTAATACTGTTTGCTTGGCTGATCTACAATATGTTCATTGAAATTACATTTTCAACACTAAGAAATTAAAAATAATTTAAGAAATGGAAAATGGCGGCATGGTAGCGCTGCTGCCTCGCAGTTAGGAGACCCGGGTTCGCTTCCCGGGTCCTCCCTGCGTGGAGTTTGTATGTTCTCCCCATGTCTGCGTGGGTTTCCTCCGGGCGCTCCGGTTTCCTCCCACAGTCCAAAGACATGCAGGTTAGGTGGATTGGTGATTCTAAATTGGCCCAAGTGTGTGCTTGGTGTGTGGGTGTGTTTGTGTGTGCCCTGCGGTGGGTTGGCACCCTGCCCAGGATTGTTTCCTGCCTTGTGCCCAGTGTTGGCTGGGATTGGCTCCAGCAGACCCCCGTGATCCTGTGTTCAGATTCAACGGGTTGGAAAATGGATGGATGGATGGATGGAAATGGAAAATTCATAATTACATTTACATTTATTTGCTTAGCAGACGAGCCAAGATGTCCATTTTTCAATGGATTTACTTTATGCCCCACTTATCAAAAATTCATAGAATAACATCTTATTAAATCCATGTTTCATTGCAAGATAGCAGAATAAACTTCATTTTCATAAAAGGAG